>NC_062535.1:7993755-8026255 GCF_022655615.1 Tachysurus fulvidraco | reverse complement strand
TATTGTTTTTTCTATTTATGTACTGTACAAAAAGAATTGCTGTGGTATAAAAGGAATCAAACATTTCAGGATGTGTTACGATTGCAAAATAATCAACTACAGGAGTATCTGTGCTTCCCATCTGGCTGCATCACACCACCACATTGTTGACCTAACAGCATCTTTATTCCTTTATTCATGCTTTATTCCTTACTTACCCCCTCAGATAGTGTTTGTTAGTGATGTTGTAGTGTTTTTTTTTTTCGGTATCTATGTTCTCAAGCTGTTGGAGGTGTGTAGCAAGTATTCATCTTTTGTTTAGTTTTTTCTGACAAGGTTCATTTTAAATAATAATAATAATAATAATAATAATAATAATAATAATAATAATAATAATAATAATAATAATAAACTGAAAGGAAAAAAATAATCACAAAAATACTCAAAAAAATAATAATGTGTGTGTGTGTGTGTGTGTGTGTGTGTGTGTGTGTGTGTGTGTGTGTGTGTGTGTGTGTGTGTGTGTGTGTGTGTGTGATGCATTTTTCATCAGCACATACAGAGGTCTGAGTCATGCAGACTGTGTAACATGTAGTGAGTCTAACAATGTAGTGTTAGACATTTATTTTGTCACACAGTCTAGATCCAACTATTTTTGGTTTAGTCTGAATAATTAATAAAAAGTGTAATAAAAATATAATATAAATAATAATAATAATAATAATAATAATAATAATAATAATAATAATAATAATAATAATAATAATAATAATAATAATAAAAAGAAGAAGAAGAAGTAGAAGAAGAAGAAGATCAAGTGTGCGAGATTTAGCTCAAAGTGCTCCTTCTAACACATTGTGTTTTCTACAGTGACAAATGTGGTGGCTTAGTTGTCAGAAGGCTGTGAGTTTGCATCCCAATCTGCACCAAGCTGTCACGGCTGCCCTGAGCAAGGCCCTTAAGCCTCAACTGCTCAGTTGTATAAAGTGAAATAAAAATATAAGTTTCTCTGCATATAAGAGCATCTGCCAAAGGCTGGAAATGTAATGTAATTTGTACTGTACATGGACTTACGTTTACGTTTTCAAGACTTCACGAGAGAAAGGAGCTAGTCAGTGAAACACTTAAGTGAAAAAAGAAATGTCTTGTTTCATGTAATTTCACTGGATGCAACATTAAATGTAATAAAAAAACAAACAAATAAAGTGTCATTATTTATGGAATAATAATTGCTAGAATTTTGAACAATGTGCTTTAAGATGGTAGCAGTGCGTCTGCAAGGTCAGATTAATCACGAAGACATTTTTTAGATTAAAATTGTTACTATACACTGTATACAAGTCTTGGGTCGTATTGCACTATGATTGCATGCCTGGAATACGTCCAAAGCAGATTTGCAATATACCTACACCCATAAGAAGGAAAAAAAAAATCATTGTGATTTGTGAAAGCAAATAAAACGCACATCCATGAAGTGATGGATTATCACTCGGCCTACATTAATTTCCCCAAACATTCAAAACTTGCCTTTAGACAGAGAGCTCTTGGCCTCGCAGTCTTATTGCCTTCTGCAAGAGTTTATGCAAATGTTCAGAACTAAAATGATTATTCAGATCTAGATCAGCAGCAGTTCATGCACTTCTCAATCGGGCTCTGGGTGTTGGATAGAGGTGAAAAGTGTCCTAACATGGCAGGGCAGAGAACCGCTGTCTGCTGTCACGTCACACAGGTCAGCTCAAATCAGCAAACCTTCTCGGGGATTCTTCTCTGTTGTGATATTATGTGGTGACTAATAAATCCTGACAAACCATCATACTGGTTAAGCTTTTGAGAAAATGTGATTTTATCTGATTAAAAACATTCCTATATTCCTCATATTCTCAAAACCCATGTATAGCTTCTACTCATGTGTTAATCAAAAATATATTCAAAGTTTTACAATTTGTTGTTTGGTTGTAAACATTGTTGTGTACCCATAGAGACTAATTGATGTCACGCCATGATTCTGGCACATTTCTACTACCATGTCTTCTCTTGCCTTCCAGACGTTTCTGATTCATCCCGATGCTCTATTTCTGCTTGGTGCTGCTGCAATTATGACTCACGTCCTGTTTTTTTTTTGTCCTACATGCATAAAGCATCGTTATGGACGGTCTCACAAGGATACATTAAAGATTCACTTCCCAGTGACAGTAACTCCATTGCTTCCATGGACCATCTCACTTGTCACTGCTTTGCGACAACGCGTATCGTTAAAGGTGATAAACAAATGAAAAATTATTTCAAAATGAAGTACAGTAATCGTATATATTTTGGACTGCCAGCCATCTTGTACAATAGTGCACTATAGCGTTACAGTATGTCGTTATATAGTATTTTCTATACCAAAATGTTATGACAGACGACATCTTCACATAGCAGTCAAAATAACCGTTACGACAAAAAAAACCCTCCCTGAGATGAGATATCCATAATCATCCGAGTGACGCCAGAGATTATAAATAAATTCCCTTTTATAACTGTGAACTATATAGTCAAGAACAACTGTGTAACCAGGAGCAACTTATCAGTACGAGCATCAGCATTATTTCTGAATTCGTTACAGTTTTAACATAAATTCCTTTCGGCAGAAGCCATCAAATATTCAATGATAGAGACCGGAGCTCAAAGCCATCTCCATGGTCTCCTGGTGGTATTTTTCACAGCAATCCCATGCATCCCCAGGATGTCTATACAATATGAGGCCATCTTCAGCAGCAGTCAGCAGCCTCTGAGCAGCCACATATAACCTTCTAAAATCATATATGATTTATAATCTTCCAGAAACATGGAATTATGGAAAGTTTTCCGAGGTATGGAAAGGTTTTATGTATAACAGTACAACATCTCGCAGGAGTTGCAACCTTTTCCGAAACTATTTCAGAAACAATTTCACAAAGCCCCCACCTATCTCATAACCCTTGGCAACCAGTGTTATAAAGAATGCAATAGCTTCAGTCAGTTTCATTCCTTCATTTCATTCCTTTTACAGAATCAAAAAAGGCATTTTTCTCATTAATGTTTCAAAATCTCTTCTCTTTCTACCCTCTCATTGCCCTTTGTGTTCTAAGAACTTGTTTTGAGCCATGTTCTCTCACTGGAGTGTCAATAGATACTAAACCGCGGTCTTGTTTGAGATTTATTTAACACTGTCAGGGTAAAAATGAGGTAAGGGAACTATTCCCAGGTCATCATCATCATCATCATCATCATCATCATCATCATCATCATCATCATCATCATCATCAGGTCATGTCTAGATGACATGATTTCTTAGTTTCAAGGTTGCATATACATTACTCATGCCTGACTTGACAGTTTCTGTATATATAGTGTGTTATTCTGGTCTGTCCTGTGGTATAAAGTGTCATGGCTATTTATTCCTTCACAAAAGACCCTGTTATTTCGTTCCGACTACAGAAGTTAAGTAAAAAAAATCACTATTTAATTTAAGAGTTCATTTCATCACAGTTTCTCTTCAAGCACTTTGTGCAACAATGCTCTTTCTCACGAACAATGTCATACTGTATTAGGTTGTGAACATCCTGCCTCCATGGATCTGACTCATATTCCAACGAAACACTTTGCATTCTATGAATTTCGCTATCTGATGGCTCTGAAACGTAACAGATGAGCTTTCGTAAACAGACATATCTGAAGGCCAAGATTTTGATGGAGTAAACAGTTTCTCTTCTAAAAGGAATATGTTTTGTACTTGATAGTTTAAACAGCTCCAAGATGGCAGATTACACATTTCCACATGAGGTGAAAACCTCATGTGTGATGTTATTGCCAAGAAATCATCATGATCTCTTAAAAGCTATAAATTGTAACTTTATAAATGATCCTAATTAAATTGCTTGTTTTCAGAAAAAAAAAAATGACACATTATTGTCACACATTATTGTTACTGTGTTAGTATGACAGAAGTTAATATGACAGAAGTCATAGGGAAGTCATGGTTTAATGGTTAGCGAGTCTGACTCGTAAGCCGAAGGTTGTGGGTTCGAGTCTTGGGCTGGCCACGACTGAGGTGCCCTTGAGCAAGGCACCGAATCCTCCCCAACTGCTTCCCGGGTGCCACAGCATAAATAGCTGTTCACTGCTGTGTGTGTGCACTTTGGATGGGTTAAATGCAGAGAACGAATTCTGAGTATGGGTCACCGTATGTCACGTCACTTTCTTATTTAAAAAACTCTCCAGTTTCTTTATTTGAACTATATAATATAGCAACTTTTTACTGTTTACTGTTTAATAATTGTATAGTTTATTCATAACTCAGAGATAAAGTGTACTTTGTTAGTGTAAGGATGTGTTATGCTTGTGCTATTCCAATACATTGTTTTATATTTGTAGGGTCTTCCATCAAGTGGAAGCCCAATGGTGTTTGTTATGTTAGTGGGTTTTCCTGGCTAGTTTAGTTCTGTGGTTAACCACCAAACCTGGATTGTGCTGTACTGTAAGTTTGCCAATTAAACAGCAAGTGCATTGTTTTTATGATACTTTCGAGGCATTACTTTGATACTTTCCTCACTGATACCTCAATATTTATAGAATTAAATTCTAACCGTAATTTATTTTTTAATTACGTCTGCATCGGGATTACACCAGTTCAATTAGGCTACGTCAAACACACATTTATTCACTTATACAAACTTTATTATAACACACTTAAATAAACACGTCTTACACACCTTACTGTACATATAATTTCAAATAGACTTCCTTATGTGATTTTGTGATTTCTGTTATCTGATATATTACAAATTAATCTACTAAACTTTACCTGTTTCCCCAAGCTCCATAAATACCATCCAACCTTGTTGGTTTTATTTAATCCTGTTCAGTGCATGAATTCCACTAACCTCGAGTGGTTCAAATTGAGTGTCTCAAATATCGGAGATCTTGATGTGGCTATAGCAAGGTGACTCAAAGCCAAGGTCTGTGTTGGAAAGTGTGAGTCAGTAGGGAACGAGTGGTGCTGGGCGTTCCCCTACAAAACCAGCATTGCCTTGGACATCACTCAACAAGAACCACCATGCTTTGAGTCTATGATAAACATCACTGGTTATACTCACAGCAAGCTGAAGGACACAAACTACAACAGTTGTCTGTTCACATTTCTCAAGCAGGATGCAGAATGTTGTAATTACAGCTGATTCACCAGCTATTATATACTTTATAAAAACGCATGAAGAGTGTTGCAAGATGGCTGACGGCTGGTGGAAACGATTCTAATTGAACATAGACTCTAGAGAATTTCAGAATGGATTTCCCATTTAAGTCTGAGGCAAGGAAATAACTATAAGTATATAGAATATATAAATAAGTATACAAAGAAAAATGCAAGTGAACGTAATAGTAAGGAAAAAAAAAAGTCTTGGCACCTTGTGCATCTTAGTTCCTTAAGATAAAATGGATATTAGTGATCCCATTCACATCACAATGCCTATTTTTACACGGATCGTTTTTGGTATGCTTTTGACCCGTCATGGGTAAGTGATGAAATAAATAAATAAATAGATAAATGAAATAGAATAATAAAACTCTCCATGTTTGGTTTATATTATTGAAACTGTTACAGCAGTTCAATCTGCACAATATTAAATCAAATGTGAATAAAAGCGCTTTAAATCTAAGAGTAGGGTTTTCTGTGAATGTATGGCCATAAAATCTTGATTTGATGCTTTTTTTGTCGGAAACAAAGAGTACAAGCTATTAAATTATTAAATGAAATTAAATTGAGGCATAAAAGCCTTTATTATTGCCACATATACTGTATATTATGGCACAGTGGAAATATTTTCTTCGCATATCCCAACTGAGAAAGATGATGTCAGAGAGCAGGGATGATACCAGGGATGTTATGGGATGCCAGGGATGCTACCCCTAGAGCAGGGAGGGTTAAGGCTCTTGCGCAATTGGCCAAACGCAGGCATCTTGGCAGAGCTGGGGCTTAAACCCCGACCTTCTAATCAACAACCCAGAGTCTTAACCACTTGAGCCACCACTGCACCATTGGTAAGACTTGTCAAAACATGTAATGTTTTTTTTTTAATGTTGTATTTTGTTGTCATTTTCAAATCTGTTCATATGGACTGCTCACCATATACAGTCAATACACTCTATACAGTATGTCTGTCTTGGTAGTTACTATGGAAATAATGAGGTATTAAGGAGTCCGTTAATAGGATGTGATTTAACTTGCAGCCAGCACTACTGTCTTAGCTCAACCAGAGAGAATTGAGAATTCAACAGTGATATATATATATATGTATATAAGCAAATGTAAGTAAATGAGTAAATGATGTATAGGTCATTTACATGTCGTTCTGCTAGAAAATATAACACGTATCATCAATTTGCTAGTTTGCAAATAGGCTCTTGTGTCATCCAACAAGACAGATCGGATAACAGTTGTTAACAGTGATTTGACATTTACAGCGCATAATTAGATATATTTATGTAATATCTCATTAGAATTTACAGCATTTTTGTTAGCAATTATAAAGGAGCTCTCATGAGATCTATTAAATAATATGTTGTAGCTTGAGAATTGAAATTACTCCAAACAACAGGATGTTAAGCCCATTTTCTCTACCTCTTACAGGTTTACAGGGAACCTCACAGGACAAAGGGCTCAAGTCAGAAGACACCCTGGATGGGATACCAAACCATCGCAGGATACACACATTCAAACACACCTTTACATATGGACAATTTAGAGATGCCAGTCTGTCTACAACGCATATCTTTGGGCTGGAAGAGGAAACCAATGTACCCCGAAGATACCCCTGACACATGGAGAAAACATGCGAACTCTGCACACTTCAAATTTAACTCCCTGCCCTTACACCTATTATATTACAGGAAAAATGATAAAGGGCTTATAATAAAGTGTGAAGTTTAAAATGTAGCAGTATCAAATCATTTTTGACACAAAAGAAAACGAGTAGATGTGCTTGAAACTAAAGAGACACTAGAATATCACTTACCCTGAAGCACATTATTTTTTAACAGTAATTTTGCAGGACTCGTCTGGGCAAGAATGTCAAGAATTTCAGTCTATATGATTTCATCCATAACATAAGAATTGTGATGGTGTCGTTATCAACAGGTTTAGCTAAATATTTAGCTCTTTATTTTCCATCTTTCACATTCATGCATGAACTTGCATGCTTGGTCTCTTTACTACCTGGAACTGTTGAGTGATTTTTCAACTCATACACAGGAAACACTACAAACTCTGGCCTTACTGTTGTCAAGGAAATGCCTTAAATTACTGAGTTATTCATTCAAAAGCGAAATACTTTGTAAATACTATAATTTATTCATTATCTACACAGAAACTAAATAGGAAAAAAATATAGATGAACAAGAGTTACTAATGTAAATTACAACCTCCTCCTAGCTAAAGACACTTATTATATCCGGCTCTGTATCATGTTCCCTTTGAGCCACGAGCGCAGCTAGACTCGGCTCGCCATCCCGGCACCGAAGTAGTGGAAAGAACTTTCCCTGGCTGCTTGAAAAGTTGAGTCATTTGCTGTCTTCAAAGAAACAATATCTCTTCCTTCAACACTACACACACACACACACACACACACACACACACACACACACACACACACACACACACACACACACACACACACACACACACACACACAGCCCTTAGCTTTGTTTTTGTAGCTGTATAGTATCTCCTCTCTTGATAGTAAACTTGTCATTGTTCTTCGATATTTTTACTAGAATGAGGACATTCTTTTTTGTTAGTCAATTCTGTAAGATAAGAACTTATTCCAAATGATTGCACATGAATCTAAACAAGAGCTTGAAACTTCAGACAGGTCCTGGGATTTGTTGTGGTTGAAGTAGCAGGATGTGGTAGCACCCAAACTTCTACTGTATTTCAGCGTTGACCTTACACAGGGAATTTACTGTCTAAACCAGCGGTCTCCAATCTTATCCGCAAAGGGCCGGTGTGTGTGGGTGCAGGTATTCATTCCAATCAAGCAGAAGCCACACCAGAGTCTACTAGAATCCAAGAACGACTGATTAAACAGGTGGAATCAGGTGTAGCTTCTGCTTTTTTTTGGAATGAAAACCTGCACCCACACACACCGGCCCTTTGCGGATAAGATTGGACACCGCTGGTCTAAACGCTATTAACTGTAGTTAATATGGAGAAGTAATAAACCCCTGCATTAACCAATGTTCCTAACAACAGTAGGTCAAATTAAGATCACAATACCCAGTGGGCAATTTTGAGGTTTGTGGTTTATCAGTGCTAACTTATACTGTAAGTGTATGTGTAAGTAGTTAAGCAAGCCCAAATATACATCAGATAAGCCATTAAACATTAGAAAATACCTCGTGTGTAGGTCCACTTGTAAAATTAAAACACTTCTGACTCATTGAGGCATGGACTCCACTAGACTTCTGAAGGTGTGCTGTGGTATCTGGTTCTAAGATGTTAGCAGCAGATGCTTTTAATCCACTGAGTTGTGAGGTGGGAGCTCCATGGATCTGTCATGTTTGTCTAGCACATCCCACAAATGCTGGATCAGATTAAGATCTGGAAAAATTTGGGGGCCAAGTCAACACCTTGAACTGTTCTTCACGTTCCAGCTTCCAACACATCAACTTCAAGAGCCAACTGTTCACTTGCTGCCTAATTTATAACACCCCTTGACGGGTGCCATTGCAGTGAAATAATCATATAATCAGTGTTATGATAATCAATGTTATACTTAATGTTATGACATAATTCATGTCTGCCTCAAACTTTTAATTACTTCACTACCAAGTTCTTTTTCAGAGCTTTGTTATAGCCCCTGGTACTGCATCACCTCCAAATTGGTTTAACATCTCTAACGGCCATTTCTAAGTGTCTGCTATTCCGAGATTGGTGTGTTGTATTGGGGTGAATTGCACTATTGGATGTTAACACCATTATATTGCATTTGCCTGCACTGTATTAACTTCATTTCATCAAGCCAAGCAATATACTAAGCCTTTTCCATGAATCATTCCTTCTGGTCTTGTAACTGTTCTCCATACCAGAATTTGTAAATGGAAGACGTGCGAAATTTTGTTTTCTCAGCATGAATTGCTGACTCACATCTCGAGGGATTAGATATTTGCCATCTGAGATATACTCCAGTGTCACAGGAGGCAGGAGGAACCAGATTGCTGTGAATAAGGACAAACAGCTGAGAATGGGTGTACCTCTCTCTACAGTTTCCTTCTCAAGACGAGTTATAATGTAAGACCAGCAACATGCATGGCTTTGTTCAGTTTAAATGGTATTATTTATTTATTTATTTATTTATTTATTTATTTATTTATTTATTTCAGTGTATCCAGACACCGAGGCCAAGACACCATCTTTCTAAGGCCAAGTGATACGGAACTAAACCTGTATTTATTATCTGTATTTCCTAAAGCACTCTGAACCAATTCAACATTCATAGAAGAGACTATCGAAGTAATATATGAAGTAATAAGGTTTTCTTCAGCCTTCATAAAAAAATAAAATAGTACGAAAAGTATTGAAGTTCCCTCAATCACAACTAAACCAGTTATACATATACAAATGTGTCAAAAGAAATTAGGACAAATCCGGGACATATTTCATTTAAAATACACATCAGCCGAAGTCATGAAAACTAATAATAGAAATATGTCCTATCAACTGATCATCCCTGGACAAAGTTAGGGAGGCCAGATTAAGATGGTTTGGACATGTTCAGAGGAGGGAGAGTGAGTATATTTGTAGGAGAATGTTGGACATGGAGCTGCCAGGTTGGATGCAAAGAGGAAGGCCAAAGAGGAGGTATCTGGATGTAATTAATGAGGATATGAAGCTAGTGGGTGCAAGTGTTGAGGATGCAGAAGATAGGGATAGGTGGAGAGAGATGATTCGCCGTATCGACCCCTGAAGGGAAAAGCCGAAAGAAGAAGAAGAACTGATCATCCCTGGATCTAAGGATTTAATAGGCATTGAGAAAAATAATCATTCATTCGTTCATTCATTAGTGAATTGAAAGATTATTGTTAAATCTGATCACACGTCCTGGTAATACTGCAATGTACAGTATGATAACCAATTTCCTGATTTTAAAGGAATACTAAGTGATTAGTGGTTATAAACAAAAGATTAGTGACTGCTATTGTCAAAACAGACTGTTTACCCTGATCAGATATTTATCCCCAAGAATCTAATCCTAAATTATTTATTAATTAATGACAATTTTTAAAAATAATAAAAATGGCGCTGTTGTTGATCACATTTTCTAAAATAAATTCTAATAATAATTGTAAAGTTTGTATAAAATCAAGTGTGTAGTTTGGAAAATATATTTAAAACTTGCTATAATTGAATTTTGTTCATTTTCTTTCTTGTTTTTTTTCTTTTTTTTTTAGTTTTAGAGTGGTTTGTTTTAAGGAAAAACTTATTTCCAAGGACACCGCTTATTTATATGGTTAATTCTGACCTCTTTTTTTGGTTTTTTTTTCCCCCTCAAACAGCTTGTTATTGCGCCTTCTCATTCTGTCAACATGATATTATTGTGCCAATTTTTTCCAGATGTCTCGTGGTTGTTCTACAATATGTAGAACTGTAAGTCTGTAAAAGTGCCGAAAAGAACTCGCAAGTGGCAGGTGTGTGAAGAAACATATATCGGTGTAGCTGTGGCTAATTACTTGGTTATACTGCAAAACGCAGGGAGCTCTGTGGTGGATAATTTGCTGCCATGTTGCAAACACCCACATACACAAAGCGATGTGAAGGAATGTTCCCAGAATGTTTCCATCACATTTGTGGCCTTCGGTTTTGTGCGACTGCATGCATGTGACGTGTGTAGCACTAACACTGAAAACATATGCCGATCTTTACGAGTGTCACATGGCTTTGCAGACAGAAACCACTTCCCAGTTTAGCTGTTTTTCAGAAACAATAAAAAGTACTAAGACCATGTTTAAGATTTCATGGCACACTGAGAGACTGAATTGTTCTGACTCTTAATGCACTTTTAAGAGCTGCTACACCACTGAATGAGACAGATCTGAAAATATAAGTCTTTTTTTTTAAGATATTTTGAAAATCTGAGTCTATAAAAGATGCATATAGAAAAATGGATGCACTGATATTTCCTCTTTTGTCTAAAATTGGCTTGGCATTACCTGACATTTGCTGAAATATTTAGCAGTGAATATTTCCTTTATGGGGAAATTAACTAAAAGCTGCGTGGGTCTTGAGGGATAAAATGGTGTTTCTTGGCAGTGCTTTTCCGTGATGGCTGAAGACTGTCATAAACACTTATCATTATATCTGTATTGGGGTACTTTAGATTTATTTATTTTATTTATTTTTTTATGACCCTGATACTTAGACAACAATAAATGTTTGCTACGGCATTATTACAAACATTCTACAGGTACTTTCTAGGTTTTTTTTAAAAAAAGTTGTGTGATTTGGTGTAATTTATAGATAGATAGATAGATAGATAGATAGATAGATAGATAGATAGATAGATAGATAGATAGATAGATAGATAGATAGATAGATAGATAGATAGATAGATAGAGAGCAGTCTTTATTTAGTACTTTAATTAAAATACATAATTTATTCAGTAAATATTTAGTCATTTGCTTTTTTACAATTCCACACCATTATTATTATTATTATTATTATTATTATTATTATTATTATTATTATTATTATTATTATTATTATTATTCTTTCTTTCTTTCTTTCTTTCTTTCTTTCTTTCTTTCTTTGCTAAACCTGTCATTTAATATTAATGGCTGAATGAATACATTAATTAATTAAAGCTATATAAAATTCATGAACAAAGGCTAGGCTATGCAAAACATTTTTTGAAATCTTTTTCTTTAATTTATAAATGAAGAAATAAAACTAGCTAAAACTATTCATTTTGAAACCGGCCTTTTGTTTATTTAGTCTAGTGTGCTTCATTAAAAGTGAATTATCTTGGCATTATGTGAGTATGTGTTGAAATGTTGAAAATCAGAACTACAAGTGTTTGTAAATCTGGCAGAAATGTTTAGTAAGGGTCAACTTCTGAAAACATTTACACTTAACATTACTATACGATTGATAAATTGTAGTCCCAGAGCTCCTGTGACCTTACTGAATGGAACAAGGTGTGTATCAATTTATTATCTCAATTTAAACACATCATTACATTGACATCGGTATGTTTCGAATGTCTCTAAACGAATGCCTTTCCGAGTCTGCGATATCTAAGACTTATCTACAGGTTTAGTGACTTTAGCTGGTTTAGTGAAACAACTAAAAAAGATTCCAGTGTTCTTCATACATCAATGTTATGATCTTTTATTGCATGGTAATCTAATACCAAGCATGGTGTATCAAAAAATGTTTAAAAAATGCTAGTTAAATATATCAGGTTTTATGGTGTGTATATAGCAGATCTTGTAGGCCATGTAGTGATACTGTGCAGACTACCCCACTGGTAATATATAAGGCACATATGGGTCCCATAAAAACAGATGTGGGACTCGTACTAACTACCCAGAATTCTGGGAGTGTGGACTCCTTAACACGCCACTTTCAGAATATCGCTGTTGACTGGGGTCTTTCACTTAACATGTTTTAGTAACACCTGAGGGATAATAAATTGGTAGCAATGCTATAGAAAGGGCAGGGTCATTAAAACAGAGAGAAATTAAGAGAAAACTAGTAAATAAAATTGAAATGAGTAATAGCACAGGAAAATGAGCCTGTGCAGTAGGGGGTGGGGTGGAGCATGTCTGACATAACAAAAAAAGCTCGTATTTCTTTCCAGCCATCAATTGTCACCCCACCTGAACTACCAGAAGAATGAAATGACAAAGAAAACACTTTCCCAGTGAGAAGCCTGCATTCCTTTAAAGCTCATCAACCACTTTCCTGCTTTCCCCTTATAATCCTGTAAACATTGTCATACTCATCATTTGGCTATAAACAGTGTGTAAATTTGCCGTATTTTGGCTACGTTTCATCACACTGACCTTCACCCATCTGCAGTAGAGCCAACAAGCGAATGTTCTCACGCAATAGAGTGAAGCCAGGGGAAAAAAAAATGCACACTGGTGTTTGGCAAGAACATTGGTGCTTTGTGAAGATTCTCAGATGTGTTTATGTGAAGCTCCCTGAGTGGCCCTTTGCCCTTTGTTGGGAATTTGAACTGCTGACAGCAGCAGTGGGTTTGAATGGGATGTAGCAAAGACAGAAGGCCAAATGTCAACAAGAGGATAATGACCTCTCTGCTTGAAACCTGGTGAATATGGAGGGCAACTCAGGGTTGGCACTGTAGCCCATCAGTTCATTTACAATGCAAAGAAAAAAACAACAAAGAAAACAAAGTGAGAATGTCATCGATGTCATAGAAGTTCTTTAAAAAATTTTGGAGCAAGAGTTTGTCCGAGGTAAAGTAAAGTATGATAAGCAGTGTAGTAAATGGATGGATTGATGGATGGATGGATGGATGTCTCTCGATATCTCACAAAACAACTTTAAATATCTTAAATTTGGATTGAAAGCAGCACATTCCACAGAGACCATCAGAAAAACTGTCAGCAGTCCTCATCCTCCTTGACCTTTCAGCAATGTTTCACGCTGTCAACTACGAGACCTTCATGTCCAACCTCTTGTCTTGGAATTCAATGTGCATGGTAATAGTTTGCTTCCTGGGACCAACGGCAGCTATTGTGGTTAATGCTTTGAGCTTTTCTTTAGATGATTGGTGGTTCAAGCTACCACTGTTGGGCCCTTGAGCAAGGCCCTTAACCCACTGTGTTCCAGGGGTACTGTATCATGGCTGACCCTGCATTCTTAAACTGGGAAATGCAACTAAAATCATTAATATTAAAAGTTTATACACCACTGCTAAAATCTTGTGTGGCTTTTCTGATGTAAAAAAAAATCCCAAAATAAATAATGTTCAAGAACATTCTCCATCCTCAACAACCTCAATGTGAAATTACAACATACAAAAATAAACTGGAAAACTAATAAAAAGAGAAAAAAGGGGGGAAAAATACTGACACTAAACTAGCTACATAAGTTGCTGCATAAGTCACAGATATATGTGAACCTTATATAAATATATATATTGTATTGTATATGAGTGTCAATGTGAGTATATTTAAATGAAGGACTATTAACCAGAAGCTGGTTAAACAACAGATGGAGCTGACTTATGAATCAGATTTGTTCTTAATTCATTCCATGTTCACAAGTCTGCACCTTGATGAATAAAAATCACACTGTACGGTATTAATGCCCTACTTCATTCTCATAATATAAACAGTACTTCAGTTCAGTACAAAAAAGCTACAGTATTCAGTAGATATGTTTTCAGATGTTCAATACAACTGTGTTTGAATTGCTATGTACAGTATCTGCATATCTGTACAGTAAGTTTTTTGATACTTCTGTTTCTGATTCTTTTAAGTCGACTCTTGCCTTTAGACCTCTATAAAGAAAACAAACTCCTAATCAAACAGTATGCAGAAAAAACCCATATGCATAGAGAAACTATATGTTCAAATAATCTTAAAAACCACTGACCTATTTTAAAACTACTGGTTCACACTTCACAGACATGCTTTATTGGATTTATTTGAAATGTGCCATATTAACATGCATAATGACTTGTTGAAAACCATTTGAAGTTAAGTTCAGAGCATAGATATCAGGACACGGATGTCAGGACCCAAACTAACTCAGAGAAATAATCTCCTGGCCTTTTCTATGCTTCCATCTGTCCAGTTTCTGAGTCTGTGAATATGATAACCTCAGGTATATGGTCCGGATTGTAAATAACCTAAGGTTTAGATTGTAAATAAAAAATAGCTCTACATATCTGGCTTTCATCAACAATTGCACCAGGTAAAGGCCTTATAGAGCTCTGTATAAATACTACTATTGTATGTATATTACGGTCCAAGGGGGGCATGGTGGCTTAGTGGTTAGCACGTTTGCCTCACACCTCCAGGGTTGGGGGTTCGATTCCCGCCTCCGCCTTGTGTGTGTAGAGATTGCATGTTCTCCCCGTGCCTCGGGGGTTCGCCGGGTACACCGGTTTCCTCCCCTGGTCCAAAGACATGCATGGTAGGTTGATTGGCATCTCTAGAAAATTGTCCATAGTGTGTGATTGCGTGAGTGAATGAGTGAGTGAGAGTGTGTGTGTGCCCTGCGATGGGTTGGCACTCCGTCCAGGGTGTATCTGAGATAGGCACAGGCTCCTCGTGACCCGAGAAGTTCGGATAAGCGATAAAGAATGAATAAATGAATTACGGTTCAAAAGTTTGGGATCAATTGGAAATTTCCAGTTGTGCACTAGATCACAGCATGCTAAGATAAGTTCTTCCCATGAAAAGAAAAAAGTTCTTGAATGACTAAATATAAAAGGGTTTTTCTTTGGAAAACAAGGAAATTTCCAAGTGATCCCAAACTGTGAAATGGTAATGTATGTACAGTAAAAATGATATTGGGATTTCTTGTAACGTTCACAGACATCAGTTAACGGCAAAGGAAAGTAAGTCTTTGTTAAGCTACACCGAGTATGACTTATTTTCCTTTATTATAATTCATTAATTAGAGGCTTATTAAGCTAATAACAAAATAATTGCTTTTTCATTAGGTTTATGAAAGCTGACTGATGATAAAGGTTATTGCAGTTTACTGGCTTGAAGTTGAATAACAGGAATAGCAATTATAGGAATAGTGTATTATGTTAATTAACTTTATGTATTTGGTAATTCTACTTTCATATCTACCTATAGTACTTTCATTTTCGCTGCATTTTTCTAGCTGCTAAACAAAAGTATCTTCCCACATTTATCACAAACATTGTACCAAAGCATGCCAGTTAATTGATGAGCAGAAAAATGAATTGCTTTTGAAACTTGAAGCTTACAGTATGTTGGTTTTGAAAGCTATCACAGCAGACTGAGCATTTAATTAAATTACCTTGTTCTTCACAATAGAGCTGCAAGCAGAACTCACTGATATGTAGCACTGAGAATCACTCAGAGAATTCTCTTCTATGAGTGTATTTCCACGGCTTGGTACTTCTGAAATAAGTTGGCGTGAAATGAGTTTCAACTTAGGACTAATCACTACTCGTGCTAAAGCATGCCACTGGATGAAAAGGAATGCAAAGGCAAAGTTGTAGACTCATTATCTCGCCTCATATTCTTATTACGGTCTAGTAACTAGTCTGAAAGTGTTCAGTTTGGTGTCTCAAATGAACTTACAGTAGTTTCATTCTTCTGCAAAAACATACAGTACCTAAAGTCAGTTAATGTAAATTCCAACAATATTATCAACTTTTCCTAGTATTTAAGTTGTTTTTTAAGAAGGTATCCAAAAGAAGAATCATTGATATATTAGTGGTGATAAGACAACAATGCACCATCCTCACAATTTAGTCACTAAACGTCCATTTCAAAGTATTTCTTTGCTCATCTAATTTGGCTTCTTATAGATTTACAGTGTCAAGTTTCCAGTAATCTGCCTGTATACATATATACAACATCTTTTCACATTTTTCAACAATACTGGAGATATCACAACTATAAAATGGCAAGCAAGTAAGCAAGAAATAAACTTATTTACCTACCTACCTACCTACCTACCTACCTACCTACCTACCTACCTACCTACCTACCTACCTACCTACCTACCTACCTACCTACCTACCTATTTTAGACAAAATTCTCTTGTTGAGAAGTCACTAATTCAAGTCGGTTGTTTTGATGCATGGTCTGAAGCAATTTTTGTGAATATATTACTTGTCAAATTAATCTGAATTCAATTTCAGGTTCAATGCACAAAATTAGCTTGACTTTGACTCATGGCCTGTCCTTAGTATCTGACTTACAGTAAAGAACCAGGTTATTTACTGTCTAAATGCTAGAACTGCAAGTTTCAGAGATCTCTATATCACCTGCATTACAGCTACAGTATACTGTATGAATTTAATCCAAATAAACATTGATACTCTGCAATAAGCCTTATCTGCCCCATGTACCCTCCAGATCCCTCAGGCAACAAACTGTTATTTCCTTTCAGGTCATTGCTCATTGTAGGCTCATGCAGCTGACCTAACCCAAAGCTTTTTTTCCATTCACAACTAATTATAAAGCAGTCTAGAAATCAGATAAAATGAGGTCGCTGTCAGCTGGCGTAGTCAGAGAGAGAGAGAGAGAGAGAGAGAGAGAGAGAGAGAGAGAGAGAGAGAGAGAGAGAGAGAGAGAGAGAGAGAGAGAGTGCAAAGATGCCATGTGCTCCATGACCTTCTGCCCATGCCTGCATTTTGGGGATGTCTGCAGAAATGCAGTGAGACAGTGTGATGAAGCATATGGGTGGTGTTTTAGCTTCAGAGAAAAATAAATGCACACTAATTCAAAAACATAAGAAATAAGTCCAAGATTTATCTCAGTGCTTTAACTCTAAAGAATTGCTGCAATAATGAATCCAAAACAGGGATCGTAGCTGGGATTATTTTTATTGATTTCTTTTTTGGTGCTTGTTATTTAGTGAAACCACCAACAGAGCATATTATACTGAGGGTGACATTTGAAAAGTCATTACATTTAACGGCATCATAAATAAATGTAAATGGTAGCAAATGACCTTTTAGTGGCTTAAAGCATAATATTCAGACCAACTGTTTTTACGTTTTAAGGACAACAGCTACGGTGAATCTATTTCAGGCTTTTCTGTAGGCATTTGTCTACCTCCTGCTTCTTTTTCATGGGATCTTTAGGAATTTATAGAACAAGGCATTAGTTATAGGCATTGAAAATTGTCCATTTAAAAAAAAATGTCCAGTAGAACCAAGGGCCATTGACTATAATGGTCTTTGTGTCCAAGTGCATTATTATTCTGGAAGTGTTTGTCCAAGTGTAGCAACTAAAGAAATGAATAGATGAATATAAAGTTTTGCTGTACCATTCATGTTTTCTTAAATGGGTATCAGGGTATCTAATGTGTGCCAGAAAAATCACAATCGGTACACCATCATACTGCCAAACGAGACACTAAGTAAGCTCCATTACCCCTTCTTTCTATCGCCATGATACAAAGGTAACCTGTCCCAACAGGCAACTCTATTTCACTCTCTTTTCTTCTGAGGTCCTGGTTTTTACTAAACATCACTGGTCATTGGCTATTAATCTGGTACATTGCGGTATTCTACACAACAAACCTGAACATGATTTGGATGTGATCCAGAAAAGAAGAAGAAGGACAAAAACCTTCATCTTTTATGTCCCCATGTCCTTAAGTCCCAACAGGTTAATGAACACTTCATCTTTTTTCAATAAGAGATCTTTAGGCCATACACCAAGCACAGGTATCAGGTTTAGTTGGCCATGATCTCCACTACACCCATTGAAAACCAATGTCAGTTAAAGTCGACTACTTGCCGCTTGGACAGAACCAGACTCCAAAACTAACCAAATAACATATGAACACACCCAAGTTGTAACGTCCAAATTAGTAGCAAGCCAGGAAAGTCATCCACAGATTGTGGTTATCCAAACATTATTTAAAACCAGCAAAATATTTGGTTGTAACTCAGAGTTTATGTAATTTACTACTTAAACTCATGGAATCCTATTTCTTTTATTATTCCTTATGTTTACCTTCTGCTCTATGTTTATGTTCTGTAAAGCTGCTTTGAGACAATGTCCATTGTAAAAAGCGCTATACAAATAAACTTGAATTGAATTGAATTAAACTTAACACTTTACAGCTTTTTAGTTCGCTTATCATCAATTTTTATCTTGGTGTAATTCCAATTCATATTCAGTGACCTGGTGTGTGTGTGTGTGTGTGTGTGTGTGTGTGTGTGTGTGTGTGTGTGTGTGTGTGTGTGTGTGTGTGTGTGTGTGTGTGTGTGTGTGTGCAAGCTCTCAGTCCAACAAAGCACCATCTATCTTATTTACTCAATTATATACTTATATAATATAATAAATATAAGGTGTGGCTTCTGTCTGGAACTTTCCTCTACTTCAAATTTGTACGAAAGCCTGCAGTCATAACATTGACTAACACTTCTGTAACTATTCATTTGTTCTTTTGTTTGATCCACAGAGAGGTCACATTGTTCCACGTAGAGAAACTAGTCCATGCCTTTATCACCTCCAGGTTGGATGACTACTGTACCACCTCGATGCCTAATCGTTCCACCCGCAGATGGGAATGAAGGTTTTAGCAGTTTATGGAATATGTTTATTTATTTATTTATTTATTTATTTTGGACTACGCATGAATCATATTTCCCTTAACATTTTGAGGTTAGTCATAATGACATTTCTTCCATGATAGCTTTTGTATGCTCAGTTCACTTAGCTCAGAAACCATTTCAGCTCAGCTTTAGATGAATACACTTTTTTCTCTCAGAGTAACAAAGTAAAAATGAACAATCAAAAGACGAAACAATGGAATATTGGATTTCATAAAAGTCCATTTAATACGTTTTCTTGCAGCAATAATTACTACCCGCGATAACCTCCAAGCCTTTTAAAACCACTATTGGGCTCTTCAGGATATTGATCGATAGTCTGTCTCTAATCCTTTTGTGAAATACTAATCATTATAGACTCTGAACAGCATGAACAGTATTTATCATGTTTTCTATCTGCTTCTACATGCTATGCTCTTTATGGATCACCAAACACAAATAAGCTCGATTGCGCTTCAACAAACCAAATAAGCAGCCAGAGACAGGTATAGGCCACTCATATCATTATCTACAGACATTTCCTTTCTTTGTCTCTTCAACCAAAAAAGATTGCACAGAAAATATCATGCGTGAACAGCACACTCTAAGTAACTCTACATGACAGGCAATTAAGCCAGTCAATATTGAGATAATGGGCATCTCGGCAATGATAACTATGGCGCCAGACATCTCCGAGAGATTCTGACTACTCTTTCTCTTCCTCATTGTGTATGGTGATGGAAAGTTCTCCACAGGAAACCCAAGCTGTGTACAGAACAGTTTCACTTGTGAGCACCCACCTCCCGCCAAGTTTCCCGCCCCTTTGTCTGAAGAGCAGTGGGATGACTGCCATGTTCTGTTGAATGAGGTGTCAGGATCTGAAGTGAGGGGACGCCTAACATAGAGTGCCTGCTTAAGCCCTTCACTCTGTTTTTATGCTTGTCCGAACATTGAGCTAGGACAAGAGAGAAGAGGGGAGGGGCCTGAAAGACAGAGGAAGGGTAGAAGTGCACAAGTAAGGCACTACGATAGCTTTTCCCTAGGCTCGATGTAGCAAATCTGCTGTCAGATTTGTTGAAGCATCACTAGCATCCTGGGCATTCTGCTGATGGCTTTTTCATCCTTTTCCACCTCTGGTCAAAGTTATAGCATGTGAGTATGAACTTTATTTGTCAGCGGAGCATGTTTCTGCTGGACTTATTACTAATAACTAGGAGACCTGCTATACAACATTGGGGGGCTGGTGATGGAACAAAAACATGTGCTACTGTGGATGCACTAAGCATGCAGTCTATTCCCATTTCTCTGTGTCTATAAAAATCTGGTTTAGGGTTTTTTTTTAATATGAGTTTTATATTGGGCAAATAGTTCACCACATCCTGTTTATTTACTTCTATCTTTTTTTTATTATTATTACTTCTGTATAGGGTTATTTACTATAGTTTATTTTTAATATACAGGATATCTTGCGTCTATAAAAATATTTCCTGAGGATTTTGTTTTCTTATTTTATCACTCTATATGCTCTGACATCATAAGTTTACACAGTAGGCGATAGTCATGTACACACGAAACAATAACTTCATATTTGCTTAAAAGTTTCACAGTGTAATAATTTTGTAATAATTTTATTGAACAGACATAAAAAATTGACCCATTCTGATAAAATTGCCAGCATGTATGATTTTTGATACGGCAATGTGGTTGCCACCTGAAAACATCAGCTTCAGGAGCATCAGTAGCTTCTGTTTTTAGCATCAACAGAAAACAAGAAAAGCAGCACTGTAGTGTATAAGGCTCTAAAAAAGAATTTATCAGAGGCTTTATCAGAAAAATGATTAAGTAGCAGCTAAACCAAGCTGTTGCCTTGTTGTTTTCTTACTGATGCTTAGCGCTTGTCTGAAAAACAAAACAAATTAGCTAGCTAGCCTTCTTTCCAAAACTGCATGCCACTAGAACTGCCTATACAGTAGTTACCTGATTTTGAGTAGCTGATAAGGAACAGAAATCCATCGTGGCTGTGGGTTAACACCTGTCAGAACCACCTTACTCTTAATACATAACACGTGATCATCTATGTAGTCTTGTGTTACCAAATAAATCCGGCTTGATCTAACTGGGAGAAATTTGCTTAAGAGGGCAGAATGGATTGCAGAAGATGCTCCAATTAAAAAATCTGCACACAGATATGGCGTAAGCGTGTAAATGTTTATAGTTAAATATCAGTTTGTCTAATAAATGTAAGCAACACAAGATTTTGTAAATAAAATCGTTTTTCTTCCTTGATTTTTTATATTAACAATGGCACCTCTGTATACTATTACTACGTTGGTACTAAAGATTCTTTCTTTCATCCACATCCATATTCCTACAACAGCATTCCAATTCATTTCAGTAAGTGTCTTGTTTAGTATGACACAAACTCTTGTACTTTATATTATCTGATGCTGTTGGTGTGCTTCATTAGCTCATGTATGTGAGCTGAGCAAGTCTCTGACATCACAGGGCTTTGTATTAACGTAGAGCTTAACCCTGAATCAATACAATGTGCTAGAACAACCTTGTTGTCAAAGGCTAATGACGGTTAGTGCTGTTGAAGCAGATACCGTAGTAGGCTATCAATTTAAGCTCAAGGGTAAAACTTACCTTTGAGGCGACACTGAGAGACATCGAGTGATATTCTTAGCAGCGCATTAAAAAGAAAGACAAGATTCTCATTCTGCAAGCTGAAGCAATTTATATTATTAAATGGAAATTATTAACTTAAAATAAACGAGTCCGTACGTATCAATCGTATATGTTATTGTTTTCCGAGAACTAACCAGAAACAATGCATTAATGTTAATGTTAACCAACTGTGTTGGTTTTTCAAGCCTTTTTATGGACCACCACATCCTAGCTCTAGCAAGCTTAAGTTCTATTCCTCTCAACAGTGATTAGCCGGCGCCGTTGCCCTGGTTGGATACCAGGCCTTCTTCCCAGCACGATTTTGGCCTACGCATCGGGCACGCTCTGTGATCTATTCACGGTGGAATGGTCCTTCTCATTCCGAAATGAAAGCCTTCCTTGTCCCTCTGCTATGGCTACTCCAGCCTGGCAACCATTCTCAAGCCTTCCTCCCTAGACCGATGCATTCCCCACATCAGTCATGAGCGGAATTTACAATAAAAGTGGAAAGTAATTTGTTTGCCATGGCTTTTCCCTCGCTATGGGTTTCCTCAGTCTATTGAAAGAGATCTTGAGTACTCTACAGTGACCGAGCTAACAAAGGGAATTGAGAGTGATGGGTCTAATACAAAAAGTGCATGATAAGGCGAACATGACAGCATGGCATCTATTCATCACTTCTATGAGATTCCTTTGTATTATTTTATTTATTTAATTTTTTTCGGAACACATTTCAGCTAACATGACAAGCTTTAATAGGCTTGAAGCACTGACTCTGCTTATCTTGTTGCTACACGTTATCACCATTTAAAAGAATAGATTTGGTTACATAGAAGAGCTTTTACAGATTTAAGGTTTGGATGACTTTAACAAAACATAGCCAAATATTTTCTGAAATTATCACAATATTTCCTGCGTTTATTTGAATATGATTCATATCAGTTATGGCTCGTTTTGTAATAACAGTTGTAGGCAGATAATGAAACATGCTGATTTAATTTAACTTGCCATCATTTTTTTTTTCCACATTAGTCTCTAGTCTAGCCATATACTGTACATCAGTTCTAAACAAATAAACCAAGCACTCTGTTTCTAATTAAAGCGAACATTCAAAGTCCTCTTTATCTTTCAAATGCAGTGCTTTAGTATTTACAGTGGCTCTGTAACTAAAGTTATGTAGAATCCAACAAAAGCAGACACAAGCTATGCTATGCTCTGTCAATAACAGGCTTGTGATAAGCTGTGGTCTAACTGGATGTTACATTTTTGCATCGAGTATGTCAGCATATTTTTCAACTATAGTCATGCCCATTAGGCAGATGTCCTCAAAACAGATGGTCAGTACAGCTTTTTCCTTTGCGGTCTGCTGGGGATCGAGCGAACCCACAGAGATTCAGAGCAGAAAAGAGCAGAAAATGATAATGTCAGGGAAAAATAATTTTGTGAAGGGCGAAGAGAAAACGTGAAATACTGTAGAGTATCAGTATAGCGAAAGTACAGCGGAAGTACAGAATATTAGTGTATTGTAGGGTAGGCAAGCAGGTGCGTACTTTTCCATACACAAAACAACACAGAAGCAATAGATTGTTATTTTTTTAAAATGAAATAATCCATATGGAGATTCTTCCAGGGGGGCACGGTGGTTTAGTCGTTCACATGTTCGCCTCACACCTCCAGGGTCAGGGTTCGATTTCCGCCTCCGCCTTGTGTGTGCGGAGTTTGCATGTTCTCCCCGTGCCTCGGGGGTTTCCTCCGGGTACTCCGGTTTCCTCCCCCGGTCCAAAGATATGCATGGTAGGTTGATTGGCATCTCTGAAAAATTGTCTGTAGTGAATGAGTGTGTGTGTGCCCTGTGATGGGTTGGCACTCCGTCCAGGGTGTATCCTGCCATGACGCCTGAGATAGGCACAGGCTCCCCGTGACCCGAGAAGTTCGGATAAGCGGTAGAAAATGATTGAGTGAGAGAGTTTCTTCCACTTTATGGAGAATACTGTAAATGGCGTACTTTCGGTATTTTTAGATATAGACAGATTTGTATTTCTTAATCTGTTATGATGCTGTGTCCAAATCCTAATTAATTCCTAAACAGAACAAAGTTTCCTATTTAATAAGTAGCCAAGTAAAACACTCTTTTTTTCTCCACCCTGTCCTGCCTTAGTGTCTATCCGTTCGTGTAGCAGGCAACATTTTTGCATTTGTATGCAGCCTCATGCTCTTTATACATCTAATCAAATTGCCGTTACTCTCCAGGAGCAGCAAACTAATCTTGGTTCTGTCATTCTTCCCGTCCGTGCTATTTACTTAGCATCCTGTGAATTTTCAATGATGTTCAATGATGTAGAGCCAAGTCATTCTTGAAGGGTAACTTGATTACAACGCAGGCCTGAGCTCTAAACAAGGCCTTGCAATGCATACAGTGAGCTCTATTAAGTGTGCAGGCACACACGTAATTTGCTGATGTAATGCTGATGTATTGCTAATGTCACTCGCATGGGTGTAGCTCTTCAACCTGCTATGTTCCCATCTCAAATCTACTGCATCACTGTCATGTTCACTTTGTTTGTACATATAAAAAAATTAATTATTAATAATAATAACAACGATAATAATAAAAGAAGCCAGCAGCTTTTTCAGTAGCCAAGCACGAAGACTAAATACACCACAAATTCACAGACATGCTACAGTGGTTCACAGAAATCACAGGAAATGCAAAGCGATAACTTGTGGCAAAGGGATTCAGGAGTGATTTGTCTGTTTCACTTATGATGTGTAAGTTTTGGCCATTGTGGTGGAATTCTCTGACTGTAGGAGGAAACATTTAGATGGACAAATGAACAGGAAGGTGGTATCGCTGTGCGACTGCTGCTACTGCTGTGACCAGTGGTGTCGTCTGATGCTACTCTGACATTTAGACTGGTGTCAAGACGATGTGAGCCAAACAAATTTGGAAGAGGAGTACTAAAAACAAGTTACAGTAGATCTAACCATGTTTATTACAGTATGTCATTGTAACTTTTGACCAATATATGGCATTGGCAAGAAAAGAAAAAGGATTTTGTCTGTGCACAAAATCATTAGAGGTAATGACTTATATTCTAGTTCGTAGCTTCATTGCCAAACCATTTGGACCAGTCAAAATTTGTTTAATAACTTTTGCCTAGCCCTGGCATAGAGTTCCAGAGTGACCCAGTAGAATAAGTGGGTGGATGGATAGATAGATAGATGGATGGATGGATGGATGGATGGATGGATGGATGGATGGATGGATGGATGGATGGATGGATGGATGGATGGATGGAACTTTTGTAAAAGTGGATCTAATGGTAAAACAACAAAGGTGATGTTTGCAAATCAGAGGAGTACAGTAGTGAAAAATTCTGTATATTGACAGAAAGTTTGTGTCACGGAGAGTGACTATTTGCAGCACTTGGCAAGTATTTGATCAGAATGCTCCTTAGACCATCCGCAATCATCGTACCAAATTTCACAATATTTTACCAGGCAGTTCTATGGGATGCCAAAGACATCCTAGCCAGAAGAAGGAAAAGAATAGGAAATGGTGGAATAACTATAGGGTGCTTATGAACTTGCTATTATATAATATTTATAATAATAATAATAATAATAATAATAATAGACATATTAACATACATCTACAATTAAAGGCCAAAAATAAGGAAGCACAGGCTAAAAGTGTGTCCTATTTCCATTCTATTAACCCCATGGTACAATTTGGCTGCATCACCCAACAGACTAATTAGCATTTTGCATGACAAATCAAGCATGAAGAAACTGGCATCTTATAATGGAAACTCATATGAATATTTTTTCGTAAATGTATAAGAAATGTCATCAAGAACTAGACTATATATATATATATATATATATATATATATATATATATATATATATATATATATATATATATATATACATGGTTAGCATGTTCGCCTCACACCTCCAGGGTTGGGGGTTCGATTCCCGCCTCCGCAGGAGCTTTTGAGCAACTTATGAATATGAGCGTCAGCATAATTTCTGAATTCATTATAGTTTGTATGTGATTTCTTTCCTGTTAAAGTTACAGTACTGGGCTGTAATTATCTTTCAGAATAAAGATACGCTACCAAGTCAAGTAAAGCCACATCGATTAGCTTTTATTGCCATTTGAACCATATATAGCTGATGCAGTACAGTACATAGTGAAAACGTTTCTCCAGGACCATGTTGCTACACCGACAACACAGAGCTAAGGACTTAAAGTAAGTTGTCCTATTCACATAAAGTGCATCCTAGTGCAAACAGACAAAAGACGGTGCAAACTATAAGACAATAAAAAAACACTACAGGACAAATACACAAAATAACACAGACCAGTGTGCATTCTGTACTGTATATTACACACAGTACATAGTGTGAAGATATATGTTATTACATATACACTTATGTAATAACAGCAGTAGAATGAGGTATTAAAATGTGTTGTTTAAACCAGCTTGTAAATAGTTTGTTATGGCGGTGCTGTAGACACTGATGTATATCGAACGGGTGTTTGAGTGTGTTTTCTGGGAGCGAAGAATGCATTTTTGAGTAGAAATGTATGGTTTGTTTTTATTCACAGTGTAGAATATGAGCATGAAAATCGTCTTAACCATGACCATGTTTCACGTTGCACTACTATCATAGCCACTAGCTGAGGATAACATTATCAAGAGCTTAGTGGAACATTATGTTTTGGCCAGCAAACATGGTCATGGGAAGGTGCAATGAATCAAAACCATCTGAAAGAGACCAGAGAATTAAACCCTTCATTACTGTTGCTCACCGGGAAAATCGACATTGCTGTGGAAAGAGTGAAAAAGTGTTACATAAGACATTTATTACACTCTGAGATACCTACAGGTTCTAAAGACTTAAACCCAACAGTGGTTGTGCTAACATTAGACTTTTCTAACACTACAGCTGTTCGTTTATCACAGCTCCTGAGTCGCAGGATGTTAAATGCTTTCACAACAATCCTGGCCAGAATGAACCTTTAAACCAGTGAGCTCTGGTTTGCACTTTTGCTTAGTGAGTGTAAAATTTCCAATTATTATTAGATAACATTCTAAAAACACGACCGTTAAAAGAGCAAGTGGTATATTGTATTAAAGACACTATAGTTTATGTAATCAGGGCAGCTCGGCAATGTATTGTATTGTATATGTATTGTACTCTTTCTCATGTTATCTTTGTGCTGTAAAGTTCATGCATCTGGATTAAAGGCTTTGGTAACATGTGAAGAAGACGAACGTGAAGAAGGTGAAGAAGAAAGTGAAGAAGAAGAAGAAGAAGAAGAAGAAGAAGAAGAAGAAGAAGAAGAAGAAGAAGAAGATGAAGGTGAAGAAAAAGATGTTTAAGAAGAAGTAGAAGAAGTTAAGAAGAAGAAGTTAATAAGAAGAAGGTGAAGAAGAAGGCAAAGAAGAAGAAGAAGAAGAAGAAGAAGAAGAAGAAGAAGAAGAAGAAGAAGAAGAAGATGAAGAAAAAGGTGTTTAAGAAGAAGAAGAAGAAGAAATTAAGAAGAAGTTAATAAGAAGAAGGTGAAGAAGAAGGCAAAGAAGAAGAAGAAGAAGAAGAAGGTGAAGAAAAAGGTGATGAAGAAGAAGAAGAAGAAGAAGTTAAGAAGAAGAAGTTGAGAAGAAGAAGTTAATAAGAAGAAGGTGAAGAAGAAGGCGAAGAAGAAGAAGAAGAAGAAGAAGAAGAAGAAGAAGAACAAGAACAACAACAACAACAACAACAACAACAATTAAAAGAACAAGAAGAAGAAGACAATATTATTGGTTTTCTTCACATACCATAACTCAAACCCATGCAAATGGATCTGATATAAATTTACAATTGATCTGAACTGTAAATATGGATATACAAACAAATCTGTGTTTTAACTGCATCACTGTACAGTAAAATGCCCATCAGTTGCTGTCAGAAGGTATTTGCTGAGTTTCATGTTGAAAGCAACCAGAACCAGGAGAGCTCTGCATATGAAAAACATCTATTCTTAGCACTAAAATTGGTACCATGGACTTTTTAAAAATTGATCTTTTGCATAAAAGAAACCCAGCAATAATATTTATTCTCTTATCCTTCGATGTCTCCCTTCATTTGCTTTGACTCATGACATTTTAGTTCAGGCTATTTTTAAATATATCTGTTGTTGTATTATGTCCAGCTGCAAATCTAGTTAATTAAACTTATAAAGTTAATTATAAGTTCTCATTCTTCTGTTTGCATTAACGATACCAAGAAAAAAAATATGAGTGATGAATTATTCAGTTTCAGTTAAAACTGAATAAACTGTCTATTGAGATGACCACATGGTGTGTCATGTTGACAGAGTTATCAGTTTATATTAACAATTAATACGCATATTCTTCATTCTGATTGGTCAGAAAGTGTCGCTACCTCACACTACCTCTGATGTAAACAAACGCACTCGTTCTAATACGTTATTATATCTATAGTAACTTGCATGGAGGACATTCAACATCCTTTTTTAAGACTTGATCTTTCCAGGTTTATCGGAACATGGCTGGTACAGAAACAATGATACTAAGCAAATAAAATGATCAAGGCAAAAATCTTAAGGAAGAAGAAGTTTATTCCAGCGTAGCGGTGATAATCTGCATGAAGTTCATCGGTGTAAAGAAGAACAAAGGACAAATCCGTTTTCCGCCTGTCGTTTAAATTGGGTTTCGCTTTAAATGTAAATTGAGTGTAAGAACTGAGTATCTCTCAAATGGCTGGGTGATGCTGTTGTCTAGCCGGATGTCTTTAACTGTTAATCATAGTCATGTACACCTTGGATTAGTATTGTTACACATGTTATCACCCAAACGGCTGGGTGATATTATTGTTTATATGGTAATCACGGTGACGTATACCCTTTGTTTAGTGATGGTCCTTGATGTCCTGCTGCTGCTGCTCCCATAGTAATAATCGATCAAGGTTATTCATTCAGATTGCTTTATGATACTTCATCCTTATTGGGAATGAGCTCTTTCTGATGTGTATCTTGGAGTAGAATCTGGATGTGCACAATCTGTAATTTCTTACAATAGCCATTATATCATGAAAACCAACTTATTTTACTTATATTACTTGATGTTTTGTGCTTTAATAAATAAAGAATAAACAAAAGCATTGGTAAAATTGCTAAGTATTAGGCGAATGAAACACCAGAAGAAAAAAAAAGTTCGGGTCATTCATGCCAATATGCTGATTTTATTTTATTTTTTTAAATAATATGCTTGGGGGGGGGGCACGGTGGCTTAGTGGTTAGAACGTTCGCCTCACACCTCCAGGGTTGGGGGTTCGATTCCCACCTCCGCCTTGTGTGTGTGGAGTTTGCATGTTCTCCCCGTGCCTCGGGGGGTTTCCTCCGGGTACTCCGGTTTCCTCCGCCGGTCCAAAGACATGCATGGTAGGTTGATTGGCATCCTGGAAAATTGTCCGTTGTGTGTGAGTGAATGAGTGTGTGTGTGTGTGCCCTGTGATAGGTTGGCACTCGATCCAGGGTGTATCCTGCCTTGATGCCCAATGACGCCTGAGATAGGCACAGGCTCCCCATGACCTGAGTAGTTCGTATAAGCGGTAGAAAATGAATGAATAATATGCTTTATTTTTATTCCTTTTTATATCCTGTCACTGTTAGAAGCCACCATAAGACACCGTGAGGAAGAAATTCCAGTTAAAGAAAGGACAAAGACAACTAACTAATAAATCCTGCTTTATGCTTTTACTTCTTTTTTGTTACCTGACAGCCTTCTGTGACCACATCGTATTGACTGATATCATATCAATACAAGCTGTCTGTAACGCGTTTGTACTCGCACTCTGATCTAATTTTATGGTTAAGCAGATTTTCAGATACAAAATGGTATGGGATAATAAAATCTCAGAATTCCCAGGAAGTCAGGCCTCCGCTTGCTGGTTATGCGTTTGCTTTAAACTCTGTAACTGATAAAACCACCCCCACGCCCCCCTTTTTTTTCTGGAAAGGAAGGCAGCTTTGTTTAGACAGGTAAATCTGGTGTGTTGCTTCATCTTGATGCTTTCTGTGATTTCTGTATTTTGCAATAGTTACAGTATTATCAGATTGGCCCAGATAAAGCAGAAGATCCTGAAACATCTTTGACTGGAGGTAATACGTCTCGGCTTCTGGTAAAGACGGAGGCTTATGTAAAATTAATTATATAAACAGAAGGTCATACTATTGCATCTTTAATGCTGAAATGAATAATTAAAGGGAACGCTGACGTTTCACATAGTGGATCTTTTGGTTGTTTCTAAAGCAGCTGTTCAAATCTTTCAATATTCTTCCTCAGACAAGACCCTTGTCAAAAAAAGCAAAAACAAATATAAAATAAATCAAATCCCTATTGTATGTGACATCTGTTTGATATTTCAGCCTATTTCCTTTAACATTTCAGGAATAAATATGTAATTGTGGTTGTAAATATAGAATATTTCTTATAAGATGTGCCAGTGTGAATTGTAAAGATAAGATAAGACGGAATATGAAATAAGTTTCGGAGTAACTCCCAGAGAATTAGACTGCAAACTAAAGGAAAAAAGCAAATAGCAAATATATGTCCTAGTGAGACCAAAACAAGCCATGCAAAAGGGATGTGGTAGCCTAGTGGTTAAGCTGTTGGACTACTGAGCGGAAGGTCAGGAGTTCAAATCCCATGTCCGCCAAGCTGCAAGTCCCACAACCCCAACCCTAAATTGCTCAGTTGTAGAAACTGAGCTAAAATGTAAGTCATTGTAATAACGAAGAATGCACACAGGTTGTGCTATTTTGTGTTTTTGTCCTGTACTGATTTGACTTGTCTTTAATCTCGCACTATTTGCACTAGCTTGCACATGATGCACTTTATGGGACTAGAAGATCTTTAAGTCAACTATGTGTTGTTCTACTGTATGTAACACCATGTTCCTGGAGAAACGTTGTCTTATTTCACTATACACTACGTCAGCTATAAATGGTTGACAATAAAAGCTTCTTGAATTGTAACTTGTATTGAATCTGTATGGACAGCAAACAAGTTTTGAGCATAAACTCCATACTACTGAAACATTACTGTGTTGTTTTATGGTGATCTAGGACCAGTATTATTGTTACCCTTACTATGTTACAGCGTCTTTGAAAGAATGTTAATAGAAAATATCTGTTACTCGTCGCTACGTTACAGTCTTGTATTTTCTTCTTTCTTTGGTTCTTTAGCTCTTTCTTTCTTTCCTTGACTAAATAAAACATCACACCAAACCTGTGTGGCTCAGAAGAGACCTGTTTGTACTGTATGGAAGCTAATAAATCATGTAGACATTTGCATTTTAGACACAGAGGTACTGGAATGGGTTACGGTATGTTAGGTTGTAGATCTACTGGAATAAAGGATGGTTTAGCTTTTGGGAATTAATGTTAATGTGGTCAAGTCAGTAATCAATGTCCTAGTTAATAACCAACTCCTAACATACTTATTGAGAAATTAATTAGTTATTACATTTACAAAACATTTACAAAGCATTTGATGCACATTTACAAATTGTAATCAATTTATTTATTTATTTATTTATTTATTTATTTATTTATTTATTTATTTATTTATTTAGCTAGCCTTCAGGTGGTCCAGTGGCAGGATCCCGGGGTCTCATTGCAGAGGTGTGACTAAATAATGTATAAATACTCATAAATATAACCTTTAAAAGAAAATCTACAGCTGTAGATTATATACAATTCGAATTTTAGAATATAATCTAAAACATTACAGAAAATTATTAGAATATTATTATAAAGTATACGGAAACATAATATGACATATTGTAAACGTTATAAATATGTGTTATTAACATTTATGTACAGTAAGTCTTACAGAATACAAGGTTAGCTTTGCATTGAAATCAGTGCAACAACAAAAAAAAAACCTTCTTGTAGGTTTCAGTCTAAAGCCAAATCACTGAAATATGTCTACGCTGAAATGAATGCTATGTCAAGCAGAGATCCCTAACACGCAAATGCGTTCTTAAACAATCGCTGCTGCCGGACATGTGATCCACTCAGATGTGCTAAATGTCATTAGAGGCGTAATCACTGCTGCTCCAGTCACACTGCATTACGCGTGAATTGTGCATTAAGCAGAACAGAAAGGCAGCATGCTAATGCACCCCTGGTGATCCGCTCGGTTGGAGAGGATTAACTGAACCGCATGTGTTATTATTGGAATCAAGCAAAACCCTCTTTAACTGCTAAAGCTTACTCTGTGTGTGAAGTAAGAAATGTTTAACAAATGTATGGGAGCATATAGAAAAAAAAAATTAAAAAAAGTTTTGTCTATGTTACATATTTGTTCTTTAACTTTTTCATTAACTCATATAATCCTTGGTTTGTCTTTGTTATTTGGACAAACACCTGTCAAGTGAAGTCAATAAATAATATATGGAAATTTAAGTGAGTTAACAAATGCCCCTGGAAACCTCACAAGACTCACGGGCAGGATTGTAGCCTCAT
>NC_062535.1:7833755-7988755 GCF_022655615.1 Tachysurus fulvidraco | reverse complement strand
TGAACATTGCTTAAACTCCATGTTAGTAGAGCAAAACCCCATTTTAAAATTACTGTGTATAGATGTGTGTGTGTGTGTGTGTGTGTGTGTGTGTGTGTGTGTGTGTGTGTGTGTGTGTGTGTGTGTGTGTGTGTGGCTGAACATGGCTTAAACGACATGTTAGAAGAGCAAAACCCCATTTTATAATTACTGTGTATAGATGTGTGTGTGTGTGTGTGTGTGCGTGCGTGTGTGTGTGTGTGTGTGTGTGTGTATGTGCGTGTGTGTGTGTGTGTGTGTGTGTGTGTGTGTGTGTGTGTGTGTGTGTGTGTGTGTGTGTGTGTGTGTGTGTGTGTGTGTGTGTGTGTGTGTGTGTGTGTGTGTGTGTGTGTGTGTATGTGCGTGTGTGTGTGTGTGTGTGTATGTGCGTGTGTGTGTGTGTGTGTGTGTGTGTGTGTGTGTGTGTGTGTGTGTGTGTGTGTGTGTGTGTGTGTGTGTGTGTGTGTGTGTGTGTGTGTGTGTGTGTGTGTGTGTGTGTGTGTGTGTGTGTGTGTGTGGCTGAACATTGCTTAAACTACACGTTAGAAGAGCAAAACCCCATTTTATAATTACTGTCTATAGTGTCTATAGTCTATAGATCCACATAACACATAACATAAATCTATTACTAGCTAACAAATCTGATCAAGTGGATTTTATTTGTCTAGCAAACGGTAAATACAGACTGTTGAGCAATTTAATCCTGCGTGTAATGCTGGAAGGAACAAGGCATCAGAGGTGATTTGTACGACCCTGAAGGGTGATGTTCTGACACGCCCAGGCAGCATGGTGTCAGGTAGAAAGTCTTGTCTGCTGTTTGTCAGAGAATGTGTTTACACTACGAAACCTTTCAGAGGCTTACGACTCCTGTGGGTCAGTTTAAAGCAGGACCGAACTAGTTTTCGCTGTAATCAAAGAGATTAGTTCTGGGGCCACATAAAATCACAGTTATAATGTTTTTTGTTATAAATAAAGCTTTAAATCTGTAGCACCTGGTGAACAAAATAAAACCGGTAGAAAATGACGGAGAACTAGTTGTCAGTGGTTTAAAAGTCCTAACTAACTGGAATGCACGATCTCATGGTATCTTCTGTAAAAGTTCCACAAGCTCTGATGAAACGTGTCTTTTTTGTGACTTGTTTGGGCCTCGCAGCTCAATGACTAATAACTTGTACTAGATATCTAGGATAAATCAATGCTCTATGTTCTGCGAGCCAAAGCCGCAACATCGACATCTACGGTGTAGCCGACTTCCTGTCACTTAGGTATGCAAGCATGTAGAGGAATGAACAGTTGATAGATATGTAACAGCTTAGAACACAGTAGAGTACAGTCTGAATGTCTATATGTATCTGAGGCTGTATTGAGTAAGAGGTAAAGGCCTGGTATTTGGATATCTTTATATATTATAAGGCATGTAGATTTGATTGGCGGGTTAGGCGGCTTGGTGGTTATCAGGTTTTCCTCCCACCCAGGATCAGAGATTTGATTCCTGCCGTGTGTGTAAGGAGTTTGGATGTTCTCCCTATGCCTCAGGGGTTTCCTCTAGGAACTCGGGTTTCCTGCTTCCATCCAAAGATGTCTATGGTGTATGCAATCGTTCCCAGCAAAAGTCTGGCATCCTAGTCTCTTGAGATTCAGTAGTAGTGTTCCAGTGGGAAAAGTGGTGCAGAGAATGCTTGAATGGGATGTAGTTTAAGCAAAGCAAACAGCAAAGCGGTATCAGATAATGGATTTGTTATCCAGATATCTATCTAAGTTTAATGGAGCAAAATAATAAAGGAGTGCAGGAAAGAGTACAGTTTCCCAAAACGGCAAAACACAAATACTGTGTGTTGCTGTTACTGCAAATAATACTGCAAATAATACTACTACTATTACTACTACTACTAATATTACTACTACTACTTCTACTACTACTACTACTACTACTACTACTAGTACTACTATTACTACTACTACTACTACTACTACTACTACTACTAGTACTACTAGTATTACTACTACAGTACTACTACTACTACTAGTACTACTACTACTACTACTACTACTACTACTACTACTACTACTAGTACTACTAGTATTACTACTACAGTACTACTACTACTACTACTACTACTACTACTACTACTACTACTGGTAGTAGTACTACTAGTATTACTACTACAGTACTACTACTACTACTTCTACTACTTCTACTATTACTACTACTACTAGTACTACTATTACTACTACTAGTATTACTACTACTACTACTACTACTACTAGTATTACTACTACAGTACTACTACTACTACTTCTACTACTTCTACTATTACTACTACTACTACAGTACTACTACTACTACTACTACTACTTCTACTACTACTACTACTACTAGTACTACTAGTATTACTACTACAGTACTACTACTACTACTTCTACTACTTCTACTACTACTACTACTACCACTACAGTACTACTACTACTACTTCTACTACTACTACTAGTATTACTACTACAGTACTACTACTACTACTTCTACTTCTACTACTAGTATTACTACTACTAGTACTACTTCTACTACTAGTAGCAATTATATATTCCAGTCTAGCTCTTCTTTTTGTTCTTTTGCTAGCAAAATCATGCAACCCAACAAAACATGATTTTTCTTTCAGAAAGGCCAAGGAGAACCTGTTTAAAAAGTTAGTACCTTCTAAAAAAATCCATCTGAAAATCCATTGAGGATCATGATTTTGCTAGCAGTGCAATAATAAAAGCATAAACATTACTCTAGGTATAATCATGGCAAATTATAGTAATAGTAAATTATAGTAATTGCCTTTAAGTTGATCTGAGATCAGTCTCACAGATTTCTAAATCTGATGCCGGTCCTGTCTGAAAATTATTTATGATTATTTATGATTCATCTGTTGATTCATCTATTATTGTGGATTTTTATTGCGCTTTGTTTGATTCGAGAAAAGAAAAAAAATCTCAGTTCAAAGTGTTTTACAGATGTATTCTGTGTGTCGCTGTTCAGTTTATGGAAGGTAATAACAGGTGCCCTTCACGTGGTAAAAAGCAAGACAGGACAGGAAGTGTGTAATTTTGAGATTACAGCCCAGGTCATAATGGTAGCTATAGCGTGTTTGAAGTATGAAATGTGTATTATATTTTTGGGTTAAACTGCACACACCTTACACACCCTCACAGGGTCACGCAGCATGTACCTGTGTAAAGGTAAAAAGAAATGATGTTGGATGAAATCATAAAATATAGATTTGTGCATGAAAAATTGCATTATACAGCAATAGAAACCACATATTAAAGCAAGACATTCGTTAAATAGATCAAGCCTGTGATACAGTCAACGGCTACGGCTCGATTAGCTTGAGTTATTAGTAGGTGTGAATGAAATGTCGACTGCTGGGGTATATTATATTATAACAGACACCTGTATTAGGTCATTTTATTTTCCACCGTAACAGAGTGTTGCACATCATCGTTGACCTTTACATGTGTAAACAGATGCTCTGAGACATGCTCTTATTAACCTTTAATCCTTCGGTCACAACATACTGTACTGTTAGAAAACATGCATCTATATAACGCTGTACACCGGAACGTATGGAAACACACGGGCACACAAGTACCGATGTTAACCCAGATACCTTCTCGTGTGCTATTCTTGCTAATACACATTCCGAGACCTTCAAACAAAGTCACAGACTGGTGTATGGGAGTCTTCTGCAATAAATACGACAATTATACAGACATCATTCCCTTTCTTCTTCTCGTCTTGTACACATCAGGCCACATGTACACCATATGGAGGTATGCACATTTAGCAGCTAGAGTCAGAGCTACAGGTAATCATATGTTACAGATACTGATTAATAACTGGAAGAGAGATACAGTTTGCTCACTGGCCCAATGTCTCGTTCTTTTATCGAGCTTCAGCCTATTGTAATTGCATAAGAATTAATCATTGTAAGAACCTCAGCTTTACCTTTAACGGTTGTACATCTGTATTTTATTTTATTTCTTTCTTTTTTAAATATAAAGCACACTGACATGTCAGTAGAATACTGGACATGTGTGTGCCTACAATTTCCAAACGTCAATGGTGATAACAATCGTATTTCTGCTCTCCGTCATGCCCCGAGCATCTACAACTCGAAGGTGTTATTTTTAATAACTTACTGCATGACTGCATGCTTGTCCCTCACGGTACCATGCACTTTGACTACTGAACCTTCAAAGATTGCTAGACACCACTACCTCGTCTTCCTCAAATTATTCCACATTCTACACTGATTGAACTGAAAGAGTCCCTTAAATCAGCATCTCTACATGAATAGCAGCCATTTCATTCCAGCGTCTGTCGATTTCCAACTCATTCTGCTTAATAAGGTTACTGATTAGGTGATCACCTGAACAAAAGCTTATTTAATAAGGAAAATAATAAAACCACTGCTGTATGCTTTCATCACTATCCTCTTACAATTGCACCAGCTGGATGGAAAATCAGTGCTGGTGAGCGTCAGGTTCCTTCCATCCTGAAAAATTTAAAGACAGCAGTTCATAAGAACAAGGAATAGGTGCAGGCATTGTAGACAACAAAGCTACTGTACAGACTGACAGAGGATGAAAACGACTCCCCATTCTCCAGGATTTATGCCAGCTCATTCGAACGTCACTCAACAACCGTAGGATGACATCCAGTGACCTATAAAAAGAATGGTGAATGGCAGCTTGGGTGAAGTGCACGGTGAGGACGGTTTGAAAAGAAACTCCTACTGGTATGGCTGGAGTCATGCAAAGCTAGAAAAAAAGCCTTTTATCAATGAGGAGCAAAGAAGAGCCAGGCTGAGGATTGAGGATTAGACTGTAGAGGACTGCAGTAAGGTCATCTTCACTGAACAGTCCGATTTTTAGCTTTGCCCAACACCTGGTCATCTAATACATAGATTGAGATTTGGAGAGGCCTCCAAGCCAGAGTGTCTCACACCCTCTGTGAAATTTGGTGGAGGATCTGTGATGATCTGGGGGTACTTCAGCAAGGTTGGAATCTGGCACATTTGTCTAAAAGACTCTTGAATCAAGGTTGTTCTGGCAGAAAACTTGCTTCCTTTTGCTTTGGCAATGTTTCTCAACTCTGAGGATTGCTTTTTTTTGCCAGTAAGAAAAAGCTCCATGCAACACAGCCAGGTCAATCTATGTGTGAATGGGAGACTACCACATCAAGGTTTTGTCATAGCCAGCCCACTATCTATACCTGAACCTCACTGGAAAACTCTGAAGTGTGATCGGGAAGAAGGTGGATGGTCACAGGCCGTCAAACAAAGCTGAGCTTCTTAAATGTTTGTGCCAGGAGTAGCATAAAAGTCACCCCACAGATTGCTGGACACATGAAAGCTGTGATTGAAATCAGGGTTATTCCTGCAAATATTGACTTTTAAACCTTTCCTGAGCTAAAATATTAGTATTGTATAGTATAGTATTTAAATTCTGAAAATGACGCATCTCTTGTTATTTCAACCAGTTGCCATTTTCTGAAAATAAATGTTCGACATTTCAATACGTTTATTTGTAATTTGGGATACATATTGAAATATGAAACTGATCATTTTGCAGTTGTTTCTTAATTTTTTCAGAGCTGTATGTATATATTCTTAGGTGTGGAGTTTATTTATACACTTGGAGGAGTTAATATATACACTTTAAGTCTTGTGCTGCTCTTTTAAGTCTGGTGCTCTTTGTGTTGCAACACCAAATTTACCCGGGGGGGTTCATAAAGTACCCTACTCTTGTCTACTCTATACTAGTTTAAAGTAGCCCTTACCCATTTTTGAGAGCTAATGTTATCAGATGTATTTCATATCATGAATAAATTAATTCTACTACAGGACTAGTTCTCATGGTAATGTGATGGACATACTGTACAGTACACGACATCCATTTTTATGTCTCCATTACTCTAAATCACAGATGCTTTTAAAGGTTTGCCTTTCATTCCAGCTCAAAGTTTTATCCTTCAGGCTCTCTGTAGTGCCACAGATACTTCTGAGATGAATGTAAGCGGTCTTGTCTCCCCTGATGCCCAGAGGCATGAGGACATTTCTGTACCGAGACAGATGGCTCCTGTGTTCTCCAAATGAGGACTAAACATTTTGGGACACATTCACACTTCTTGCTAACATTACAGCATTTAGAATAGAGTTCACGCCACAAAATTTGAATTTAGGTTTACTAAGAATACTATCTACCACTTTACCTCAGTGTGTGGCAAACATTATTCTGCTTACTGTACCAGTCAGCCAAGTCGTTTTTTAGACTACCGACTATTGATGAAGACGTTAGGATTGTTGATGGAAGCTGCAACGGTAGTCCCCTTAGGCTCGCTAGAATTAGTGTGTTAACTTTAGAGTTAAGGAAATCACAGCGAAGAGATATATCCTCGTCCATACAAAAGCATTAGTGTGTCTAATGAAAGGTCACGACGAATGCTTTACTTTATTGCCTGGGGGCAGTGAGGTGCCACAGAGGCAAAGGCGACGTGTGAAGGATGTCCAGAAAGACGTGCCTAATACAGCGGTAAAGGAGCCGACTAGGAAGTGTCCTTGTAAGGACTGCCTCAATTATTATCCTAAGTAAACAGAGCTTTGTCTGCAAACTGCTCAAGAAAGGCACGATAGACCTCTCTAGACCGATCCAGTGACTGCAATACACAAATAAAAAAAAGAACAGGATATTAAAAAGTGCTCTGAAGCCAGTTTCCTCAGCTTTGGTTTTGTTGTACAGCGAGATCTTCGGAGGATTTTGACACGCTATTCCGATTGCAAAGCACTTCAAGTTCCAACAAAGAAAGTTGAGTTTTTCTTGAAGTGGACTATTGGTTCTAGATTTAATCTTGCTGTGTTGTTCATACTTTACTCTTCCCTCTATCATGGACTTTTACACCACACGCTGCATCTGCAAAAACAACAGCATTGTGGATGACCCCATACACCCCTCACACACACTCTTCACCCTCCTGCCGTCTGGAAAAAGGTACCGAAGCATTCGGGCCTTCACGACCAGACTGTGTACAGTACCAGTTTCTTTCCACAAACCATCAGACTCCTTAATAACTGAACTGAACTGGACTGAGCACAACAACAACACACACACATCGACTGTATGGACTGCACAGACCTACACCAAATATACACACTTAAGATATATATCCATCAAACTGTATACATGCTGTTTTGCACACTGTTTTTGCTCTTTGCACATGCTGTCTCACATTTCAGTCGTTTGCTGTTTTGCACAATCCTTTACAATATCTCAGGTAACTGCTGCTATAATACTGTGTTCATTCCAGTATTTCTGCACATGCGATATTGTGGAACATACAGTATTTACACTGGTCAATGCTGCTTCTGTTTACTGTCTTGTGTGTATTGTCTTTTGTGTATTGTCTTGTATTTTTTGTTTGCGGTGTCTTTTGTCCTGCACTGTCTGGTCTGTCTTGTTTGTCTTGTTTGTCTTGTCCAGCACTGTGTACACCAGGTTGCACAGATGCACTTTATGTATCTAGGACTAACTTAGCACTAAGTCCTCTATGTAGTGCTCTATGTAGCACCCTGGTCCTCTAGAAATGTCTCATTTCACTATGTACTGCAACAGCTATATATGGTTGAAATGACAATAAAAGCTACTTGATTTGACTTGACTTGACTTGATACTAATATAGTATTATTAAGTCTCTACATATTTTCATGTTTTGTTTTCATATAAGTAAAATATCATTTACCTTTTTTAATTAAACCAGTTCAGTCCTTCACACATTGTACCGTCTTCTCATTCCAATTCTCTATGTACGACACACCCTGCCTCTAAATGTCTGTTAATTAATGCCTAATTTTTCCTGATTTTATATTTAGGTCACGAAGAGCAGGTTATGGCGCCACAGCAGATGTTGTGCTGGCTCGATGTGACAGATTACATTTTTTTTTCTTTCAAATCTGGCTTGCTTTGTGCACATCCTCAAATCAACAGCCAATCCCATTAGTTGTGACAGGCATGCTCAGTTAGACCTGATCCCAACATGAAAGGGTTGTGGTTAGTCATAGACAAATCAGTCTGGGATGGATGAAGAAAAGAAGTACCTGTATGTCAAAACAATAAATCCAGTAAAATTGGTAAGAAATATAAAGGACATAATTGATAGCTAAAATACATTGTGTCGCAGAGCAGCATGAGGATGAATGAGATGTATGTGATTAGCGTATATGCTTACAGTGCAGAGATATATCAATAGATATAATTCTTACCTAATTGATAGTAAGAATGCATGGGATTATGGCATGTCAGTGATTCTGGGATAAGATGCTGAAATTGAGGAGCGTACAGTTACTGATTTGTTTTGGAGCTAATTTAGCACATTGTTGTCCTCATCTTTAATCTGATCTGACCAATGGGAATTGATGTTTGATCCAAAGTAAAGGTAGTATAGTTAGAAAATGTATTTATGACGCACTGGATTATGGTACCACTTTTAGCATAGATGGAAATTCAATTGAATTTTTTTTTCTAAATGTAAATAGTAAGTTAAACATCCTATCACACATCGATACGCTGTGACTAAAGCCCTATTCGGACGGGATTAGTTTTACGTGAGGACATGGAGTAATGCAATTTTACCTCATGACGTCCGTAATATTAATTGGCCAATTCGCACGGGACAAGACATCTCAGTAAAACTAGCAGAAGTGCGAGGGGTAACTCACTTTACGCACCACAGTAACCTCCTTGTCGTCATGTGCGTATGACGTCGCTTCCTGTTAGCACGTGCGCAAACAGACAACATTTCAAAATGCGGCAAAAACTACTTTTAAACAGGAAATGATGGAATTTTACCGTACATATTTATAGCGGGTCTATTCGGGCGGGATTAGTATTACCTGAAGTAATTTTTCCGGATCTTTTTACAGAAGGTAAAAGTCGTCGTAATCTTTACTGACATTGTCCGTAATGATTACCGAGATGGCACATTCGGACGGGACTAAAAATTACTTTACCCCCACGTCCCCACGTAAAACAAAGACGTGCAAGCATAACTACCCTCATCACCATGTTTAATCCATCCAGATTTTGCTATGTTGCAAAGGCATTTATCCGCCATTAACTCTTCTCTCTTCTTTTTCTCTCTCTTCACATATGGCCTTGTTTCATTTGGAAGCAAATCTCTGATAATGTAAGATAGGTCAGTGCCTTTGGCCTACTTTGCACATTGCTCTCTGTAACATGTCATAACCATTTGCATCAAAATCTCCTCACTCTCATGGGCAGTTCCTCTTCTTTCTCTTCCCAACACAGAGCTCTCCATCTCTAGACCTGCACTTAATACATTCATCCATAACTCACACTGAATGTAACCAAACTAGGATGTTACCAAATGCATTTGAATGAGAAGTTATGGATTACATGTGAATATAGATTAAGATCGACATACAGTACTATATGCCTAGACATCTCCACCTGGTGGTGACTCCTTAAGATTTACAGAAGAGTTCATCCTTTCTTTTTTGACTTAATACATTTTGACATATGTAAGGCATATAGACAGTAAAGAACTACATGGCATTTTGTTCTAACTTTATGTCAAGATCATTTTTGACAAAGTTATACCTTTTGCTCGGTTTCTGTACTCAACAGTCATGTTCAGTCAGTCCTTCAAGGAGTCTGAGGGCAGAAAGCGAGGATATGTCCTGCGTGGATTTTGTTATGTGTTCATAGTCTAAGCATAAAATTAAATAATCAAAACCTAGCAGGGATCAGGACAGGTAAGAAATAGAAATATATAGAATAAAACAAATAAAATGCAGAGTAAGGCTGAAACCGTATGAACCGTATAAACTGAGGATAAGGAAACTAGGGAAAACTAGGAAATTAGAGGACACACAAAAGGAGACTCGTGGCTTCGAGACAGGGAGACACATGCTTCAGGCAAGAATGGGGAGAATCAAAGATTAAAAAAAAAAATTAAAGGAAACAAGTACAAAATGTTGTTGCCAAATAAAGCAAGCCGAATACAAAAAGGGTCAGCTAATGTACAAAGCATGGAGTCCAAATGGGGTCAAAAGGTTTGGACTCAAATTGCTGAAATTCCCTTAACCCTTGTATGTCGTTCGGGTCTGTGGGACCCATATTCATAAACATCAATTGTTTTGAAAAACGTTGCTTCCTTGTAAATTTGTTGATTGTTTTCCTACTCATAACTTGATTAAATTTGATTTTCTTTATTTATTACATTTTATTAAAAAACAACAAAAAACGAGTAGCACCTTAATTAAAAAATGTGATGTAATAAAAATAAAGGGCAAATATTAACCGTATATGCTGTTTATATTGATTGTAATTGGGATGAAGTAAACATCTGTAGAGTATTTTAACATAAAATTTTTGATTGTGTTGAATTAAAAACCCAAAAATGCAGCGGGTCAAACAGACCCACGAACACTGGCTGAGTAACAAAAATACGAACAACGTACAAGGGTTAAACACACTTTTGAACAAAAAAGTGTTTTTTTTTGTTTTTTTTTAGCACTTTTTAATTTAAATGACATGGTATGGCCAGGCTTTCTACTTCTACAGAGATGGCCAAAATAGCAGTTGTGTATAAAAGGTGGATATTACGTATAATTGTCAATATTTTAGTCAGAATTTTTTCCTCGCATCCGCAAGGAAAAGTCAGGAATTAAGTGCATGTTTGTGTTCTGAATCCAATTTTTCTGAATCTAAATTTTAAAAGTGCAAGATTGGTTTCACGATTATATATTTGCCCTTTAGAAGGGTAACAGGCTAAGCTCTGACTCATGGTCGGACCTTCCTGTGCCCTGTGATTCTGGCACATGTGAACAAGCAGGAAGAAAGGCTTGAATGTCATTCAGAAGATCCAACAGGAGTCAAAAGCAGGTTATGTTACTGTACAAGGCTTCTGATGGCTGCTATGGAGAAATGTCACTGGGTTTATTCTATATAATGCCAAATAATGCGGATAATGGAATGGTCATAGTTGATGCATAAGTTAATATTAAGTGACATAGGTATGTTTTTAAGAAGGTCTGTTTTATTTTATGTGTCGCACAACGACTTCTTTTTAGTGATTACAGATGGAACAATAATAATTACATCAAATCATTTAAGCTTGGCTTGGATAAATAAATGACTTATGGTTTCTCTCAGTTAGATAGATTCAGCAAAACAATCGGTTTAATTCACACTAACGGGAAAACGGTATGAGAACATAATGTCTGCTACAGTAATGTTTGATTCAAAGGCTATCGAACGTGTTTTATTTTACAAGCAAAATGCTGAAAGTTTATTCTCAGGTTTAAATTTCAACTGTTGAAGTTAGAAATTATTCCTTAAAATGTTTTTTTTTTTTTTTACTCTATATTCTATTTCCATTCATTTGACTTTATATTCGAGCCTCGGTACATCCATATGCTTGTGTTTATGAGCTCCTTCCTTTGGCTCTGTGGCCTAATTGTTCCGCACTGTTTTCTGTATTTTTAACCCTTGTACGTTGTTTGTATTTTTGTTACTCAGCCAGTGATCGTGGGTCTGTTTGACCCGCTGCATTTTTTGGGTTTTTAATTCAACACAATCAAAAATTTTATGTTAAAATACTCTACAGATGTTAACTTCATCCCAATTACAAGCAATATAAACAGCATATACGGTTAATATTTGCTGCTCATTTTTTGTTGTTTTTTTAATAAAATGTAATAAAAAAAAAAAAGAAAATCAAGTTTAATCGAGTTTTGTGTGGGAAAAAAAATCAACAAATTTACAAGGAAGCAAAGTTTTTCAAAACTATTGATGTTTATGAATATGGGTCCCACAGACCTGAACGACATACAAGGGTTAAAGTCCCATTTAAATAAAACTCTGAAAAGTTGAGAACGCAGGAAAGCCACACACACACTTATGAGTTATGTATGTGTGTTTACATGCCAGTCTGAACTCCTCGGTGTTTGTTCCTCTCTGTTTTAATCCGTCATTGACACACGACGGGCAACAAGAGGGCAAATCTTTCATCCTCGCTCCGTTCTTCCCCTTCACAAACAGATTTCCCTGCGCATGTTGTATGTCGAAGTGAACTATACTCTGTGCTGGAATGCACTTCCAGTTCTTCACATATCTTTGACTTTGTCAGTTCCTCTGTTCCATACCACCCCCACCATGCATACACCTCTGGCTGCCCAAGCCACAGGGTGGAGGAAACTGACTTTCCTGGAATTGTCGGGATAAAGCTTATTTTTCCTGTTCAGAGGTGAAATAAGAGACAGGCCGAAACAGACATTAGACACAGCTACCATCCCAGAACTAAGCCAATTAGAATGGAAGTCAGTGCGTGCGTGCTGAGTGGGGCTGAACCGATGCAAGCTGTTAGACTGATTTATACAAAGCTGTCTACATGAGGCTCTGCATGGTGAGAAGCTCGCCTCATTCTCAATTTGGGTCGCTGGGCTTGATCATCAGGAGACATGTCGCTGCCGCCAGGTCTCGGGAGAAATCCGTTGGTGGGTACTGATAAAATGTGAAAAGTGTGTGTTTATTATTGTCTCTGCAAACGTGTGTGTACTGTACTGCAAACAGAAAGAATCAATCAGTTCTTTATATCAAGACTGAAGTGATTGTCTTATCACTTGTGGCTATGTTTACTGTGCAAAATGTTTTTGTTTTTTTTTGCTTTTATTAGTGATTTAAACTGAAATGAATGCAATATAATAGATGCATTTAAAGCCCATTAAGAGATTAGCAATATCATTCTATTTTGTTGTTTAGGGTTTCGTTGACGTGATAGACATAAAGAGAGGTTGTTGAAGGCCAGGGTGGCTCATCTGACATGTCGGTCATTGATCATGTCATTTTTTTTATTTTAAACAGACACTCTTTAACTCTCCGTATTTTATTTACAGTAAATGTTTAAAATGCTAGCAAATGATCAGAAAAAAAAGCAGTGTGTTTGGTTTATAATGTAACTTGTCTGTTCCGGTGTGTGTGTGTGTGTGTGTGTGTGTGTGTGTGTGTGTGTGTGTGTGTGTGTGTGTGTGTGTGTGTGTGTGTGTGTGTGTGTGTGTGTGTGTCAGAGTAGCTTTTTGAAACATTTGAGAGAGACATTTCAATATCAGTGGCATGGTTAAGAGGTTCTGAAGAGTTTGGACATCTGGGCTGATGGTTGGGGTTTGGTTTGGGGGTGGCGGTGGTGGGGGGTGTTAGAGATGTTTCATAGTGATGAGAGAGAAAGTGTCATAGCTTTGTATTGACTTAAGACCAACATAGGACACACATTACTTACCTATTTTTTTTTATAGCTCTTATAATATAGTGTAAATTAAAAAAAAAAAAAAAAAAGTTCATTGGAAATATATATAGGACTAAAATCGATCATTTTTTAGATGAATATATTTTGGACATATTTGTTAAACAGAGATAAAATAATTTATTTTTTAATTGAATTTAAATTATGCTTTTTCCCCCCCTCTTCTAATCACATAATGACTTTACAGGTTAATTTATAACCAAAAATAAATTTAAATTATATAAAAAAATCTACATTTTTTATAACCAAAAATAAATAGCTAAGAATTAATTTATACTAGGACGCTGGAGTATTTATCACAGCCTGAGTTGTGAACACCCAGTAACTGAAGTCTTTCATTTAAAGCCTTTATGTCTTCTTTTCCAGATAGCTGCCTGGTTCTCCCGGATTTTGCTAATGCCATTCCTTCTTCGCTTCACCTAAAGAGGATGGAAACCCTGGAGTCGGAGCTGACGTGCCCGATCTGCCTGGAGCTGTTTGAGGACCCCCTGCTATTGCCCTGTGCCCACAGTCTGTGCTTCAATTGTGCTCGCCGAATCCTGGTCTCTCACTGCACCACAGGTGAGCCAGCCGACGCCATCTGCGCCTTTCAGTGCCCCACGTGCCGCTATGCCATTTCACTGAGCCCACAACACGGCCTGGACGCACTCAAGCGCAACGTCACCCTCCAGAACATCATCGACCGTGTCCAACGGGCTTCGACTTCTGCCACACTTCTTCTGTCCTCCAGCGGGCACAGTTCCCCAGGCGACAGCCCCCTAGGTGCCATGACGACTGCCACTGCACCCTCGTCACCTGCTGAACTGGTGCAGTGCCAGTTTTGTGAGCAGGAACCGCCGCAGTGTGCTGTGAAGACCTGCGTAACATGTGAGGTGTCTTACTGTGAGGAGTGCCTGCGTGCCACCCACCCCAACAAGAAACCGTTCACTGGACATCGGCTTATCGAACCCTTGCCTGACTCGCACCTCAGAGGCCTGCAGTGCCTTGAACATGAGGAGGAGAAAGTGAACATGTACTGTGTCACAGATGAGCAGCTCATCTGCTCCCTTTGCAAGTTGGTGGGACGTCACCGTGACCACCAGGTGGCAGCGCTAAACGAGCGCTATGAAAAACTGAAGGTACGTTCAACAGCTTCTTCTATTCGTAAAAATTCTTATTTCGATTAGCACAGCGGTAGCTCCCTTACAGCTCCATGATCTCGAGATCGATCTTGTGCTTAGGTGACTATGTCCTGTGCCCAATCTCCCTGTGTCTGTATGGGTTCCTTCTGAGAATGAGACACAATAATGAAAACAAACCTAGTCAAGCTAATATGACAAACTTGGCAAGCTTATTGAGGTATTGCTCTTTTGACTGTTTATAGATGGAATAAATCCTTCTAGTTAGAACAACTGGCCTTAGGTACTGCACATTAACGGAGTTGATCGAATGATTACTGAGAAGATCAGGTACTGTGTGTGTAATGGGAGAAATAAAGGGTCAAGGCAAATCTGTGCTAAAATTTCTCCTAGCCAAATTGCATCATTTTGAAAGAAGTGCAATTTAGTTTATTAAAACATGAGACACTATTGAGAGAATTTATTTTTTTCCTCATTTTTCCCCAAACTATATTTCTCTAATTAAGGTCATCACCTGGTTCATTTACGAATAACGAGAGCATATCGGACACTCGTCGGGGCTTGTGCTCGGGCCAACCATCTGGCCTTTTGTTTTTTCAGAGATTATGTCTCTCTTATCTTCTCTGACCTCAAAACGCTCATTATAAGTGCAACTGTGCTTCTGAGTGCCAAGAGCCAAGAGCAGTGGTGGAAATGTTGTGTTTGTGCTTTAACCAAGAAACGAGTGTTTAAAAAAAAAAACGAGTGGTAACCCTGAGATGTATAATGTATGTCTTAGAGCCGAAAGTCCTTTTTACACCATAGCGCCAGAGGCAATGCTGTAAGCATCGATGGAAGGTGAATACCTACAGTATGAAGTCAGGAGGAATCTCAAGATGTTTCGCTGTAAAGCCATATTAAGAATGAGGAAAAAGTACAGAGTGACCGATACAAGGCTGCGAGGAAGTATAGAAGCGCTCTCCAGGTCAATACAAGAAGAAAAGGATGTACATTTTATTTAAAGAGAAACACCGCAGTCACAAACAAAACAGTGTCCCTGGTCGCCCGCAAAGGAGAAAAAAAAAAAAAAGCAGGAAAAATGAAAAAATAAAGAAAACTGTATCATTTAAATCAAAACCAGACATGGGTACTTACATCTGCCTTGTATGTTCTGAGAACATTTGTAAAAAATAAAAGCGCAGAGAATTTTTTTTCTTCAGCGCTCCTGTTAGGAATTTGGGGTTGTACTGTAGCACAGAGCCATGAAATGCCCCCTGAAGCAGAAAGGGATAAGGGCCTTGTTTAAGGGCCCAACAGTGGCAGCTTGAAAGGGCTGGCGCTCTTCTAATGAGGAGGAATCCATCGAGCTACCACTACTACAAAATAGCTGTGAAATGTTTCTTTTTTCCACTTTTTTTCCCTCAACGGTGAATTTCCCATTGAAAATGAAACCTCGAGGGTGATTTTGTCTCTTTCACTACATTGGTGTGGATTATGGGCTACACACACCCATCAGGTGGTAGTGGTGAAACATGAAAATGACAACTCAGTTGTGGCTCAGAGGCAAACCCTCATCTGCTCTTATGACTCATTAGCAAAGTGACTAAAAAATTGCTCTTCTTCAATATTAAAGGCAATGTATCACAGGAATCCATCTGTCATGTTACTCATGACAGAGTAACTCATGATGCAGCAGTGTCCCTCAGCTTCTGGCAGCAGGAGATGAGAACTTAGGCTTTCTGGTGGCAAGGCTGATAAAGAAACCTTGAGGGCTATGTTCCGAGAACGGGAAATTAAACTAACAAATAATCTGAGACTGAAAAGCATTCAGGGGGGGCATGATGGCTTAGTGGTTAGCACGTTCGCCTCACACCTCCAGGATTGGGGGTTCGATTCCCGCCTCCGCCTTGTGTGTGTGGAGTTTGCATGTTCTCCCCGTGCCTCTGGGGTTTCCTCCGGGTACTCCGGTTTCCTCCCCCGGTCCAAAGACATGCATAGTAGGTTGATTGGCATCTCTGGAAAAATTGCCCGTAGTGTGTGAGTGTGTGAGTGTGTGTGTGTGTGTGTGTGTGTGTGTGCCCTGTGATGGGTTGGCACTCCGTCCAGGGTGTATCCTGCCTTGATGCCCAAAGACGCCTGAAATAGGCACAGGCTCCCCGTGACCCGAGGTAGTTTGGATAAAGCGATAGAAAATGAATGAATTAATGAAGAGGCCAGATACTCGAAACAGACGTCTATGTTACGGTGGCACACCTCTAGCAAATTGGATCAGGTAAAGTCAACATGACAACACTTATAGTTGCCCCACTTTGGTTGGCACGAAGTGATAGCTTGGACACACAAGATCTGTAAATTCTGATTTTAATGAGACTAATGATACGCCAAAGCAAGTGTCTGTGTAAGCCAGTGAGTCAGGGTTACTGCCTTATTGTATAATAGTGACAGCAGCTCATCTGTGAGTCCCATATTTCTTTCACGTCACCCAAACTGTTATATGCTGGCCAGTGTTAGGTTTTCTTCACTCATGGAAAATGTTACCCATGATGATCTTTTTTCCTTTAATAATGGGTGTTTATTTAAAGACTGAATAAACCAATTAAAATTTCAACAGCTAGTATTTGTGAGCTGATAAATGGACCAGATAGAAACAACAAATCCATCCGATTTACATGGTGATTTAAATTAACTCTGAAGTGCGTTCGAGGTTGTTAAAGCACTAAAAAAACACAATATATTGTTAAGGATAATAATAATAATAATAATAATAATAATAATAATAATAATAATAATAATAATAATAATAATAATAATAATAATAAAAGGGGGCACGGTGGCTTAGTGGTTAGCACGTTCGCCTCACACCTCCAGGGTTGGGGGTTCGATTCCCGCCTCCGCCTTGTGTGTGTGGAGTTTGCATGTTCTCCCCATGCCTCGGGGGTTTCCTCCGGGCACTCCGGTTTCCTCCCCCGGTCCAAAGACATGCATGGTAGGTTGATTGGCATCTCTGGAAAATTGTTCGTAGTGTGTGAGTGTGTGAGTGAATGAGAGTGTGTGTGCCCTGTGATGGGTTGGCACTCCGTCCAGGGTGTATCCTGCCTTGATGCCCAATGACGCCTGAGATAGGCACAGGCTCCCCGTGACCCGAGAAGTTCGGATAAGCGGTAGAAAATGAATGAACGAACGAATGAATAATAATAAAAGAAATACTAACATAAAAAAGTTCCCCTTTCCTCAGATCAACACATTGCTTCTCATTTGCATCAATTCTGCTCCACTTCATTGCAGACAAAAAAAAAAAACTCCTACTTATCTTGACCTAATGTCCTTATAATTCTCTGAGTGTGTAACTCACCGAGACTCGGTGCGAATGAATGACTTCCCGCCTCTTTGTCACATTATGTCATTGCCTGTGGGAACACAGGAAGGAGAACAACAAAAAACAACAAAGCAGATTGGCACAAATTATTCATCGCTGACTAACACAGGTGTGCTCATTTTTGTTATTTTCAGTCTGAATATATTTGGTGGCCAAACATTTAGGGCCTCCTTGATAATTATCCCCTTCTCCATTATCACATGCAGTATAATAGCAAATCTGAGTCATTGGCTATAAGAGAATTTTAAATGAAATTTCAGACTTGCATTTAGCCAAAATAAATAATAATACAGCTGATGTTCACCTGCTAAGTCTGTAATGAACTAGTTTCTACACGCAGACTAATCAGTCTTGGTTAATGCTACAGTAGAGACCGTGCCAATATGATGTAAAAGATGTACTATGATTTTAAAAAGAAAAAAAAAACTGCAGTATATACAGTTTACTGATGTGATTATGTGGGTTTTCTTTTCTTTTCTTTTTTTTAAATACGCCACACAAACTCTCCCAACACACTTCTTGTCGTGTTGAGATTTGATTACAATGACGCTCGAAAGGGAGGAAACCAAAAGGAAGTGGCCAAAAATAGAACAGTCTCTTCTTGGTGATCTCATGGTTTTAGATCCCTGATTAATCCTGTTGCTATGATTGCATCCATTTTTTTAATGTGTCATGTTATTTCGTTCGGTGTGTTGTAACGTCGCCGTCTTAATACAGTATCTCCCCAACACACACACACACACACACACACACACACACACACACACACACACACACACACACACACACACACACACACACACACAAAATATCTCATTTTGTTATGGGTATTTTGTGGTCGATTGAGGTGTGCAGAGAAAAGCTTACAGGAAATTCTGGAAATTTAGAAGTGAAACACAGCTCTCTTTCCTTCCCCATCTGGCCCAGCTCCATAAAAAATTGAGGATAAAGGCTTCCTTTCTAAAATACAGACACACGCACAAACAATGTCCATAATTTCAGCCAGTTTCCGATCCTGTGAGCAGGTTTATCCAGGCTTCGTGTTAGCGGTTTTGTTCGGAGGTTTTTGTATGCTTTGTTCTGCAGCTGTAATGGCTTTGAAATTTGGATCCTGATAAAAAAAAAAAAGATTTTTTTTTTATTTGTGTTTGCTTTTTAATCCACTCCTATTTCACCATCATCATCATCATCATCATCATCATCCTCACACATGATTATGGCCAACCCTTCCTCTGAGATGTATGTCGCTCGCGTGGGTGCTGACGATCGCTCAAAGCTGCTTGTCTCAAGCTTAATCAACATGTTTGTCTCAGACAAAGACAGCTGGGTAGTGTTAGGACTGCATATACAGTACAGAATGTAGGGCAGTTCAATCTCGCAAGAGATTAAAGTAGATTAAAGCACAGTCAGGAATCAGAGATCCAACCCAGTGGCCATTTGAAACAAACAAACAAACAAACAAACAAACAAACAAAAAAGACCACGACCGATGTTAAAATGGATAAAAACAGATACTGGATGACAGACTGAATGAATCATGCAATGCAATGTGAGCTAATGGCAGCTCTTACCGTATGTACGTTACTCGTCTAACAGAAACCTGACAATAAGATAACATGAATCAATTTCAAGATTGAACTGAATTCTGCTTTATATCAGGTAGATGACAGCTAGAAGGATTTCAGAATTGTTCTAGAACATATAACGAATGAATAAATCAATATTTTATTCTGAATAATGGATCATTTTAGAGGCAGAAGCTGGAAGATCCGGTTATTTGCTTTGAATCTATTCAGGTTGAACGTTACCATTATGTACTGTGTGTATATATATATATATATATATATATATATATATATATATATATATATATATATATATATTTGTGTGTCTTGGATATTCATTGTTAAGTATGAGCAGTAAAAGTATTAGTGTCGTTAGCGATCATTGCTCGCGTCTAGGCTTATTAGGGCGTGAGGGTTTAATGTTAATTGTCCATTGTCCTCTAATTTTTATTGCTTAGTTTCCTACTCCTTCATGTTTTAGGTCATTTCTGGTTTGGACCTCTGTCTATCTGCTTTAATTAATATTAAGGATTTGTCTTGGTTTATTCTGTGTGGCTAGTTGGATGCACAGGATTACGACCCTGGTGCTTGAATAAAAATAATGAAGTGACGGCTCCTGGGTCCCTTTTGTTACAATATGCTTTTGCAGTTATAATCCTATATAATTGTTCCGTATAATTCTCAAACAATATTTGGCATCGAAGGAATATCTATGAAATTTGCAATAATAAATAAATAAATAAATAAATAAATAAATAAATAAATAAATAAATAAATGCTTGTTCCTGGGCAGAGATATTACGTAAGAGGCACTGCACTTGATCGGTGGACACGGATGTCAGGAGTGGGCTCTTTTGTCCGTGTTTAACAGTTGAGTGGGCCAAGTTATTTTATTATTTACTCCGTCTCCTTTCCTCTTGCGGTCATTCCAGTCTCTATTTAAGACTGCAGACAAGCTTTCACGATGAGGAGATCTTGGGCAGAAAGAGAGTACCTGGAGGTCAGTGAGAATGCACAGATTTCAGGGATAACCTACTGTATGGAAATGTACATCATTCGTGTTTTTTTTCCCTTTTACAGCAAACATTGGATTCCAACCTCAGCAATTTGATCAAGAGGAGCAGTGAGTTGGAGTCACTAATGGGGAAGCTGATTCAGACCTGTCAGCATGTGGAGGTGAGTCTCGTCTTTTGGCCTTTAGTAGTTTATTTTATTTTATTTTACGTGTTCAGAGTCCAATTCGATTTTGTCATCGTTCTGAACAATGAAATAACGTAGTGAGGATTTACATTGTTACGTTATTACAAGCACGATAAAACACAGGATGAGGAAAGCAAAGCCGCATAATGGGATTTAAATAAATAAATAAATAAATAAATAATTTTTAACAATAAATACATACAAGGCTTTGTTACAGATTTATGTGTCAGATTAAAATACATGACTAGATCTCATCTGTCATACTTTTCAGTTTCCATACCATATTATTTCAAAATAATGAAAATAAAAATAAAAAGGATTTAAGAGGTATTCTACATACACATGAAGATCAGTAAATCATTTTCTTGTATTTAAACTGAAATCTTGTATCGTTTCAGGTCAAAAGTATATTAATAAATAGGAAGATCGCTCACAGAATACTATGAACAATTAATATAATATCTCAGTTACAGTATGTGTGTTGCAGAATACTTTGCTAGAAGACAATCGGTATCAATAATAACAGTAATTCTCCATGCAGATAAAATGACCGAGTCGAATCGATGTTTAATATAATTTAATTAACTGCATGATGGTTTAAAAGTGTGTCGTTAATCCTCACAGTGCTGTAGGCATCATAGCCTGTGGGAAAATCCTGGCAAATTTGGCAATGTTAGAGGAGATAGACATTTTCGTTCACCTGTCAATCACAGGAAATCATGAGTATCTGTAGAGAGTGTGTTACACTGCCCTGTGACATCGGAGGAGAAGTGGTCTGAAAACGTTGATAGTTGCTAAATGAGGAAAAACTGGGGTTAAAGCTTTTTGGTTTGCCTCTTTGCAGCTTATTTCTTATAAACTGTTGTCCTTACCTCTGGCCCAGTATAATAAATGTACAATCGACCAACATAGCAGGAAGTGCTTAAAATTTTATGGTAAGAAATATCACAGACAAGAGATGTGCATTTAGATACAGTCTTTAAATATTAAATAAATAAAAAAATACAAAAAAAATACAAATTTAAAAAAAAAAAAGTGACCCAACGCTTTCTGTGCCTTTCTGCCTGCCTTTTAAAGTGGCCTTTTGTCAAGCCGCATCTCCTCAGGGTTAAACAAATCTCTTCTGGCTCTGTCGAGCACCATTTCATCACATTAACCACACTAAGGATTAGTGATGACCTACATCTCTTTGTCTGACTCAGTCTCATTGTAGTGAACGTCTTCTTATACGTGTGTGTGTGTCGGAAAAAAGAAGAAATTCGATCTTGCTATAAAACAAATGGGATGAGCACACAGGTGAAAAGAAATTAGGGAGAAATGAGAGACTAGCTTGTACAAACAGACACCCAGCAGCACGTTATAACTCCTATTTTCAAGCCAAAATCGCAGTTTACTCCATTTTACTCCCCGATGAAGTCGTTTAAAGTTCTCTTTTGTAACCGTAAGACGACTCGAGCAAGTTTATTTGATAGACACTGGGGGGAAAAAAAGAACAACTCAAAGGAAAAACAAAACAAAAACTAAAAAACACTCGGAGAAGAAACCGTCGATGTTAGCGATCGAAGGTCACGAAGCTTAATTAGCGTGTTGAAAAAACTAAAGCATGACTGAATAAGTTTTTTCCCACAGTAATAAAAACTGGCCCAGTGAACATTTATAACACCTCAAAGGTCTCCCAAACCTTCAACCTAACAATCACCTCATTCTTATCATAACAAGCACATTTATATATATAAAAAAAAATAAATAAATCAAATTAAAACAAAGGGTGTTCCCAGATGGGGAGTTATTTTAAAAAGCTACGAAACACTTTTGTATAGGTTTGTGTAAGAAACCACAGTCTATTAGAATTTATAGAGAATTTCTTTATATGTAACGTGATGCTTTTTCTCTCAAAAACATTTTCCAACTTAAAAAATATAACAACTACGCAAAAGCATAAAATATCCGGGTGACATCATACAACATTGGATACTTTGGAAAATCTCATTATTTCATGGTCTTGAGTATTGTTTTCTATTATTTAATTTAGATGTACTTTGAAGTATTATATTATAATACTACGGTGGCCAAGAAGTGCAAAACACATTAACAAATTAAAAACATTAACCGATTTGTTTCTTTTTTTTTCGGATTTGTTAATTTGTTTTCGGATTTGTTCATTTGTTTTGCACTTCTTGGCCACCGTATAATACACTTCATAACTAACAAATAATATTCATATTTTTTTTATTTAAATTAATTTTTTTTGCTAGCATATTGATGTTTTTGTCTCAGTAGAGGTCACCAAAGGAAGGGAACAAAATATATATATATATTTTTTTTAATTGTCCCATTTTATCTGGTATAAAAAGCAACAAAAGAAAAAAGAAACCTTTACAATTAGTTGAGTTTCCAAAGCATAACAGCTTAAATCATTAGCTTGACAAGTTTGCACAGGAAAATTTGACAGTTTTGTATTGATTAGGTTTTAGAATTTACAGTATTTTTACTCATAATTTTATTAAAATTATTCTGAGATGTGTTTGTTCTAATAATAATATTAGATTTTATTTTCCTTCTTCGTGTGTAATGTTTTGCCCAAATTGCGTGTCTGGGTGTATGTTTGTTATCAGGTGAACGCATCACGACAAGAAGGAAAGCTGATGGACGAATGTGACATCCTGATCAGCATAATTCAGGACAGGAGACAAATTATTGGATCCAAAATCAAAGAGGGGAAGGCAAGTAGATCAGAAGTTAACATCATGACTAAATCTACTGTATTAGTTAATTAGTATTACTACTACATTAGTAGCACTACTACTACATAATAATACTATTAGTATTACTAAAACATGCGACATTTCCGTAAACTAGCCTACATACGGTTAACTGATTTTATTGCCAGATTCATTAAATCTACAGTAGATGTTCACTTTATTCCACAAATTATACTACAGTAACTATACATTTATGCTTTTTGTCTGTAGGCGGTTCGTCTGCGGAAGCTAGCGCAACAAATCGGCAACTGCAAGCAGTGCATAGAGCGATCGTCCGCTCTCATAACTCAAGCGGACCAGACGTTGAAAGAAACCGATCACGCTCGCTTCCTCCAGACTGCCAAGAGCATCTCCGAGCGGTGAGCAAAGAAACCTCAGAGACCTTTAAGATGATTTTATTTTTCATCCAACATCCAGAAATCTGTGTAAATGCTAAAGATAAATAATAACCGATCCCCTCTGCTATTTCAGAGTCTCGATGGCGACGGCGTCTTCCCAGGTCCTGATACCTGAGATTAATCTGACGGACACGTTTGACACCTTTGCGCTGGATTTTACCAGAGAGAAGAAGATGCTAGAAAATCTTGATTACCTCACAGGTACATTCATGTGTATCGTTACACAGCTAGACATGTGAGCATGATAAGGATGCGCTACTTTTTATTCAGATGCGCGGCTGGTTCTTCATAAAACACACATTCTTGCACCTTAAGAGTAATCAAAGGAGAACGAGCGGAGAACAAGTAGTGAGACTCAATTAAGGATCATCATTCTTCAGACACTCAAAGTTAATAAATGTCCGAATGATTAAATGACGCTTTTATCTGTAACTACAAAGTGCTCCAAGGTTTAATGGAGCCATAATTAATTTAATTCCATTCCAAGTAAAGTCACATTTCTGTCCTATACTTAAAAAAAAACCTGTCAGTAAAAAAAATAATGCAGATCTCATTATAGCATAAATTAGTTTTTCCTTATTTCAGAAAAAATAGGTGTGTTATTGTGTGTTTTCACCTTTTAACATGTTTATTTGTTTATTTATTTATTTTTTATTCAGCACCCAGTCCTCCAGGTATCCGAGAGGAGCTGTGCACGGCCTCCTACGACACTATAACCGTGCACTGGACATCTGATGACGAATTCTCGGTCGTTTCTTATGAGCTTCAGTATACCATCTTTACTGGCCAGTCAAACATTGTCAGTAAGTAAGGCATGAAATTCTTGAAAGATATTATAAGCATTGTACTGTATATATATATATATATATATATATATATATATATATATCCATAAGACGTACAGTAGGCATTCAGTGTCACTGGAGCAGGATGTGCATTAGCACTGTTCATTAAACCTTTAACACAGAATAGAATCTGGAACGAGGAATGGATTCTATTACAAATCTTTATTACGACTTTCTCTAAAAATTTCAGACTGAATATTTAATAATGCTTTTTTTTCACCGTCTGTGTCATGAAATTACAATAAGTATGGAGTAGAATAAGTTATACACGCAGGGAAGGTAAAAACACAGTAGGAGTATTATGAATCTGTAGACGTGTGCGGTTTTAGTGCAATATATGTAACAGAAGCTGTGTAAAAAACGGTTGTGGCATTATTTTACACCACTGGAAAACTGGGTAATATTATATAGATTTTTTCTTATACGTTAATGAAATTTTTCACAATGATGAATCAAGTTTTTTATTTCCATTAATTTTTTTTTCATTAAGTTGACTGTTTGACTATTAAAAATTAATTGTAAAATCTTTTCCAACCCTTTATTTAAACTATAAATATATTTTTAATAAATAGAATAGAAGCCCTTTTTTGTCACACCAACATTATAGCAATGGAAATTCTTTTTTCTGAGAAAGAGGAAATTCATCTTTGGAGGTTAGGGTCGGAGCGCAGGGTTAGTCATTATACAGCACCCCTAAAGCAGAGTGGGTTAAGGGCTTTGTTCAAGGGCCCAACAGTGGCAGCTTGGCAATGCTGGGGCTTGAAACACAATTCACTAATCACCAAGCCAGAGCTTTAACCACCTGAGCCATCAAAGCGCTAAACGTTGCTAAACATATCAAATAAAGAGGCCACTGGAGGCCAAAAAATGGAATTTGTGTCTATTTTGGTGTCTTTGTCCTGGGTTAGGTTACAAATTTGGGTTAGGGTTAAATTTGTGTCCATTACATGTCTTTGTCCTGTCACACATCATACACATCATACTGTGTATGTATTTATCCCCCTATGAGCAAGTCTGAGGCAGCAGTGGCAAGGAAAAACTCCCTTAAATCGGTAAAGGAAGAAACCTTGAGAGGAACCGGACTCAAGGGGGAACCCATCCTCATATGGGTGACACTGGGGGTGTGATTGTAATATACAGTCAGATAAATGTTGTATTGGTGTAAGGGTCATGGTCTTCGGATCTCCTTAGTATCACAGGGTCTAACTGGAGATGTCTCGGGATTCTTAGAGTCGGCCTCGGTTCAGTGGACGTCCAAAGGCTTCGTCCCACAGAGGACATTGGGAGCTGGTACAATGTCTGGATGCCTCAGGATGGGTACAAAGAGAGAAGCAGTGGAAAGGGATTAACATATCTGCTGTTCATAAAAATGTGCAGGTCTGATGTACTGGTGCATGATATTATGGGATGTATTATGTGTACGCCTGACTAAAGAGATGAGTTTTTAATCTACATTTAAACTGGGAAAGTGTGTCTGAGTCCTGAACACTATCAGGAAGACTATTCCAAAGTTTGGAGCTAGATAAGAAAACGCTCTACCACCTTTAGTAGACTTAGATATTCTGGGAACTAGCAGAAGTCCTGAGTTTTGTGATCTCAGAGCGTGAAGGATTGTAACGTGTTAGAAGACTAGTTAGATACACGGGAGCTAAACCATTAAGAGCCTTGTACGTAAGTAGCAGCAGTTTGTAGTCAATTCTAAACTTAACAGGTAGCCAGTGTAGAGATGATAAAATTGGGGTTATGTAATGGAACGTATCAGTCTGAATTCAGTGTTGTTTTTCTCGCTGAGTTTGACGCTTTGCTCAGATGAACAGAAATGAGTATTTAGTGTAGGTTATATAACACTGAACATTAAACATCTCACTTCCCTATCCAGGTCTCTGCAACTCCGCTGACAGCTGGATGATCGTGCCTAATATCAAGCAGAATCATTACACCGTTCACGGCCTGCAGAGCGGCACCAAGTACATCTTCATCGTCAAGGCCATTAATCAGGCAGGAAGTCGCAGCAGTGAACCTGGAACACTCAAAACCAACAGTAAGGCCATACACAGTGTCTTTTAGTCCTTTAACACAGCATCAGCTTATCCTTTAATAAGAAACTGTTCAATATTAAGAAATACGATGTCCTGTAAATTGTTCAAATTTGTAGTATAGTTGGAAATTTAAAATATGCATGTTTTTAAAATATGCAATGTTTATTATTTTCAGAAACGAAAAAAATAATCAATAAGGAAAAGGAAAAGATAAGTGAGATTCTTATTGATTCAGTTAAAGGCAGGGTCTACGATTTTTGAAAGCCAATGTTGACATATAAAATCACCAAAACAAACACGTCCCTAACCCAAATGGGCCCCACCTCTGTATTGATAGCTCCGCCCACAAGGCAACTAATAGAAATGTGTCTATCATAGCTGAAGGGAAGAACAATACAATTGCAGATAAACAAACAAGCAAAAATGACACACAAACAATCATGTAAAGGACAAAGGCATATATTAGTTCTGTGTAATAAAGCAGAACCAACGTTACTCACCTAACGAGAAGGAAAAAAGTGCCTCGGCGTCTTAAGTAAAGTTGGCCACATATTCACAGATTGGAGTTTCCCGAGTCAATAACTCCTGAGCTAAACACTGTTACTACACAAAACGCGGTTGTAGCTGCCTCTCTACATTACTACGATAGAAAAGAGGTGTTATTTGTGTAGTAACAGCGTTTAGCTCAGGAGTTATTGACTCGGGAAACTCCAATCTGTGAGTATGTGGCCAACTTCCTGCTCCTTCAGTTCTCTCCAGCACTGGAAAGCTGATCCTATATTAACACGTCCTACTTCTTGCCTTATCGTAAGCCTTTCTTCACTTTCTTTCTTTGTTTTTATCCTCCATGTCAATGTTAAAACCGCTTTCTGCTAATGTCACACATGCGCACTGAACGGTCTCTCCGCCCATATTAACAAGACACGCCCCTTTCTGCTAATTGGCTACACTTATTTTTCGGCCCAATTAATTTTCTGAAGCATCTCTCAAATATCGGAGACCTCACCTTTAATGTAATCATACTGAATACACAGAGGATTTCAATGTACAAATTTATATAAGAGGAAAACCAAGGAACACACGAATAAACTCAGAAGTAACAGGACAAAGCATGAACTAAACTAAACTCATTTATTTAAACTCATTTCAAATGTCCTTCATTACTCACATCGCAACAAAACACACCGAAATAATGAACATACAAATTACCAACACACTAAAAATATCATCATATTGTCATGATGAGACAAAGGCGAGTGAGGATCCAAATGCAGTTAGAACTTTTAGTAAACAAAAACAAGAAATGGATAAGCAGGCAAAACACTGAGCAGAACAGAGAACAGAGACATAAACAGCCAACATACTACACCAAACAACGACTAACCCCAGGGAAGTGAACAAACAGAGTAGATATAGTGAACAAGAACCAATCACAAGGCGGAGACAATCAAAGACTAGGACAAAACACCTGGAGGGAAGAGAATGAGTGCAATTAATGTCCATGGTAACAAATGAGTGGGCGGGGCCAACAATTAACAGCAGGGAATGACAGCAGACAGAAACAAAGCAAAACACAGACAGACTCATTACACATATGCTGTTTATATTTAAATACACTTAATACAACGTTAATATTTTGCAGTCGCGACCTAAATTAAATACGGCATACCGTTAGCATTCGGCTAAATTTAAAACACATTACGCTCAGCAGTTTTTAGTCACTTTTCATGCTTCACGCTTACTTTTGAATACTTTCTACAATCATGCTAACAACAACAGAAGAATGTTAAAAAGTGTGTATAACTTTATCTGTGAGACAATAAACTGGCAAACAAAAAGCGTTGTTCCCTCTGTGCAGCAATTTCATTCTGACGATCGCAATTAAGAGAAAACTAATCTTTATTGTTAGTCACAGGAGCGGTCTAGCACCCTCTATTGGTGTGGCAGTGTTGTGATACACACATACTGTACTGTATACCTACATTGTTTGGCATTATTTTGCATCTTATACCTCTCAGAGTCATGGGGATGAGTTCAAAATTCACCGTAAAAACTTTTAATATTTAATATTTATATTTAAATACTAATGTATTTTATCTTTGAAAGATAGAGGACTTAGTCTTGTTTAACTCATTTATAATAAGCTGCATTCGCTTGTTTTGTCATCCTTTAATTATCCTTCTTAATTATTCAGAGAAAGATATATTTGATTTAGCTGATATTTGATCATGCACCATCATCAACCGAACCCAGCCTTATATATGTTCTCTGTAATATAAATACGTTATTTATTATTTCTTTATTTTTTAATCATTAGGTAATTGAAAATACATACATTTTAAATACAAAGGTGTCATAGCAGGAGTGCTTATTATATAAGATCTCTTATTATATGTTGTGTTGTTGATTCCCCAGGTCAGCCATTTAAGCTTGACCCAAAGTCTGCACACAGGAAGCTAAAAGTGTCTCACGACAACCTGACGGTGGAGCGGGACGAGATATCCTCAAAGAAGAGCCATGGACAGGAGCGCTTCAGCAGCCATAGCAGCTACGGTGTCGTAGGAAACGTCTACATCGACAGTGGACGCCATTACTGGGAGGCTCTGATCGGAGGCAGCACTTGGTTAGTCATTTTTTATTACTTACTAGTGGATAATCAAATACCTCTATTACCCCTTTTCCACCAAATAGAACCGGGTGCTGGTTCAGAGCTAGCACTGGTGCTGGTTCAAAGTTGGTTCCACTGGCGATCCTTCAAAGAACCGGTTTGCCTTTCCATCTGTTAGAGAGCATCACAGAGCCGAGTGTGACGTCACTGTATATGTGTCACGTTACACAGCAACGTTAGTGCAGCAGCGGCAAACACAAACACAACATCTACAATATTGCTTTACTGTTAATGCTCATGGCTTTGTGAACCTACATTGGCATCCAAACACAGCGAATCCAACGTGTACGTGCAGTTCCATGTAATCTGTATAAACGGAGGTTGTAATCGAGAAAGTACATACTGTAACATTATTTTATCATTAACACAGAAAAAAAGTTAGCCTTAGCATGTAGCTACCTACTATCATGTGTGCTGATAACTGATCATATTGCAGTAAAGTAAAAATGTATTAACATTAGTATACTTAAGGTACTGTACATTATCAAATGCGCTAACCGTAGCCTCGCCCACAGCCCCGCCCACAGCCCCTGACACAAGCGGTTCTTAAGTCTAGACCAGCAACGTTTTGGTGCTACTTAAGAAGCACTTTTCCTGGTTCAGAGCCGGTGCTTTGGCTGTCGAAAAAGAAAGAACTGGTTCTAAATCAGGCTCCAAACCTGCACTCAAACTGCCTCGGTGGAAAAGGGGCATATATGAATATCACCTTATTTACCAAAGAGCTTTATAACCAGGTCATTGCATGATTTGTTCAGAAGTAAAGTAGGAAGGATTTAATATTTCTAATGCTGGCATCGCAACAAGAGAGCATTAGAAGGTTTTTTAAATAAACTTAGTTATGAATGTGTCGAAGCAGTAAGAGTTTTTTGTTCACACTGTTCAGTAGTGAATAATAGTTGCTTTGTAAATTGAAGTATGGTAATTACGTTGGATTCCTAGCCGTCACACACAATACACAAGGCCGATGTGACAAATGTGAGCTATTCTATTTTACATTTGAGTGATTTAAAGTACACTTAAAGTGCACTTGTGTGAATGTTAATACGATACGGACTCCATGTAACAATGACTAAATTATTTTATATGGCCTACACTGGAATAGATAGACAAACATAATAATATGAAGGACTGAGCCTTATTTTTCATGTTCCTGAGAGGAACTCAGCCAAGTTTCAATTGTACAGTACTTTATAGACTAAATGGAAACTGAAGACTGGAAAAAGAATACTGATGAGTTTTCACAGACTGCAACTGTTCAGTTTCATTCAGTCAGTGTTCACGCAAGTCAGCAAACTATTATAAATTCCTTAATTAAATGTAGTACATTTCTGTTCACCACAGATGTAGATTGTGTGCTGAGTTCATAACGATCTTCTGTTCTTCTTCTGTTTTCTCTCATCAGTGTGATGTTTTTATTCTCAGAACAGCCAGTTGTTTAGTTTCTCACCCTGTTTTGTGTAAACATTAGAGACTCCTAGGAGATTTCTGAAATACTCAATCTAGCCCCGGTGGCACCATCAAGCCCCAGTGAACTTTACCCTGAGCTAGAGGTCTTCTCGGGTCTAAAGAAATGTACCCGACCCGAAGTGACCCGAATCACTTTTTACCTGAACCCGACGTGCATGATTTATTTTTTTTAAGAAAGACCCGACCCGAGACAAACCCGTAAAAATTAGACCCGAGTCCGACCCGACCCGTTGGCAAATTTTTTTTAACCCGACTAACCCGAATGTTGCATAACTCTACACTAAAGTAACCGCTATAGCGTGGATTTAAAATTGATTGACAGGTCTGTTTCAAGGCGGTCTTGGCAAACAGAGGAGAGGTTGGAAAAGGACTCGAGTCGATGCACACACACACGTGAGATGCAGTAGTTCGGGTTTTCTCGGGTCGGTTCGGTAAAAACACATTCATTTTAAATTACCCGAGACCCGATGCCGCTATTATTATACCCGACCTGTGTCCGAGGTACACGTGACACTTTTAGACCCGAACTCGCTCGGGTCTCGGGTCGGACCTCGGGTTTTCAGATCTAAGTGGACCCGTGAAGACCTCTACTTGGAGCTCTTGACCTGTATCTGCATGACTGTTGGTGCTGCTTTGCTGCCACGTGATTGGTTGACTGGATAATTGCATGATTGACAATGACAATAAACCAATGCCATTTAAACTGACCTGACTTCACAAAACCGGACTGTTATTTGTCTCAGGTATGCAGTGGGCATCGCCTATAAGTCAGCACCCAAGCATGAGTGGATTGGGAAGAACCCTTTTTCGTGGGTGCTTTGTCGTTGTAACAACTCCTGGGTGGTTCGCCACAACAGCAAAGAGATGGCCATTGATCCTTCACCACACCTGAGACGAGTCGGCGTGCTCCTGGATTACGACGTCGGCTCTCTGGCGTTCTACGATGCCGTGAGCTCTCAGCACCTCCACACCTTCCATATCACCTTCACCCAACCTGTTTGCCCTGTATTTAATGTCTGGAACAAATGTCTTACAGTTCTAACAGGTCTGCCAATCCCAGATCATCTGGAAGGTGTAGAGGCTTTCGACTGAAGCTGTTGGACTTTGGGCTACTTAAGTTCGCTTTCAGCTTCAGCCATGACCTTTTTTTTTGGCTGCACCATATTTTCAATTCATTCATTTTTTTTAAGCATGCAGAGAAAGTTTTAACAAAAAATTCCACCTTTATATGAAAAATAAATACATGACTGATTTGAAACCCCTGAATTAAAAGTAACAAAATATTTTTTAGCTTTGGTCTTAGTGTATAATAAGTGGTGACATTTTTAGAAGTGAAGACCACGATTCTTTGATATCAGGTATTTTGGAGGAATTTTGCACATATCTGTATGTTATGTCTATATTTATGAAAAGGGGAAAGATCACATTAATGTCTTATAAATCAGTGCGACCGTGTGATTAGGTCTCTTAGTGCAATCTTACTTCATGTGCAGATATATAAAAAAATTAGGGAGCGATGGACTATTTTTACTTTATAAAAAGGACATTTCAGCGATGCAGCAGGACTGATTACATTTCTACATGAAAAAAACCTTTTCCTTGTCATTTATCAAGCTATATCTGTTACGGTATAACTGGTTTTACTTTTAGTTTTCTCTTGTTCATATGCATCTGTTTATGTTCCTGAACACATTAGCAGTAACGAAATGCAAATTTGTATTTTAAATACACAGTCTATGTTGCGTGTTCACAAAAAAAAGTTACACATCCTGTATTCTGTATAGCATTAGCATTTTTGTCAAAGGTTGCCTGTAGTTTGTTTTTCTCAGTCTTTTTTTTGTTTGTTTGTTTGTTTACGTATCATTAGCAACAGAGGCACTAAGTTCATTTACTGACATAAACGTAGCTCATTAAATCAACATTAAATCCAAAATGTTTCTGCACAGATTCCGCATTAGCGTAGATTATCACATGGACTAAAACACTTGCCTGTTATAGTAAATTATTAATGTATCTATTAGTTTTGTGTAAAATTTTTAAAAGAGCAGAAAATATCAATTCTATTTCGAGGCTTAATCCTGTATGTACATATTATAATCTGGCAGTTTATAACCTTACATCTCTGTTGTGTATATAAATTGTCTGTGTCTAGATGCTGAGGGTAAAATGTTTGAGTTAAAAAGAGTTGCTTTATAGACTTGTATCACATCATTTTTTTGTATTATTTCATTTTATTTCGTTTTTATATATCGCAACAGTTCATGTATTAGCCGCTTGTTTGGTAGCATGTGTTAGGTTTCAGTTCACAAAAGCAAACCGAGGATTTGTTAAACAGGATTAATCTTACTACTGAGTCGCAGTCAAGTTGCCAATATCCACAGAAAATCCTTTTAGGCTTAAAAAAGGGAAGCACTTTCAGAGAAATGCAACATCACCATGGAATTGAAAATGGCGTGCAACATAATCGCAGCACAACTTGATGTGGCTGAAAATAACATACAGTACTGTAGTTAATCATTCGAACCACCAACCGAATGTGTGAAGCACAATCTGCAGTTTAAATGCTGGTGGATATAGTGAACTATAGAGCAGTCTAAAAACTTTGGACTAAAGATAAATTAAAGTCTTTACGCTAAACAGTGTGCGCGACATTAAAATGGCTAATATTCATTGATTCATTTTCTACCGCTTATCCGAACTGTTTGGGTCACTGGGAGCCTGTGCCTATCTCAGGCGTCATCGGGCATCGAGGCAGGATACACCCTGGACGGAGTGCCGACCCATCGCAGGGCACACACACACTCTCTCATTCACTCACACACTACAGACAATTTTCCAGAGATGCCAATCAACCTACCATGCATGTCTGTGGACCGGAGGAGGAAACCGGAGTACCCGGAGGAAACTCCACACACACAAGGCGGATGTGGGAATCGAACCCCCAACTCTGGAGGTGTGAGGCAAATGTGCTAACCACTAAGCCTCCGTCCCCCCATGGCAATCTATAATAAACTGATTTAAATGAAATGATGACTGTATATAGAATAATATCTCTGTATAAAACAATCGGAATGTAGTTGACCGGCAGCTTCTATAACATTTAGATGAACTGTAAAGTTTTGCTTCATGTGTGATTTTATTTAGTGTATGAACTTTTGTGCAGATTGTGTTTGTGATCGATGTGCTATGACCCGGGTTAGCAGTACATCTACAGTACTAAAACACATAGCATTAGGTGCTGCAACAGATTTGCTGTTTTGCCAGGGGATCTTAAAAAAGATCTCGAGTTTGAATCACGACGATGTCACAATGGCCGAGAAGCCTAAAAAGTTGTCCCTAAAAAGTTATTCTATCATGGTCTTTTCATGGCAATGGTGCTGTGGCATAATAACATATAATAACAGTGAGTAAAAAAGCTTTGTGCATCTTGTCTTATGTCTAGTGCAATAAAACCAGACATAGAAAGATGACAGATCCCATTCATTTGCCCAAAATGATGCAATTGCTATGAAAATGTATAAGCTGACAATGCAGTCACATTTCAAAATGTAGGCTTAAACATGTAGAACTAGAACAGAGAGACAGACACACAGACAGGTGGATGGTGTAACAGAGTGACAGGCAGATGCAGAGATGGACATGAAATCGTAATGCTTTCTTCACCTAGTAGTGGAGGCATAAAAAGAAGGTAAGTCTTTTAAGAATTACATGCTTTTAACGCGATTGAAATTAAAAACTCATTCATGAAATTATAGAATATAGTACATGATACCTCATTATGTCTGGCATAAACCAAATCAGTTATAATTAAATTTAATATATACTGTATCTAGTAACAGGGGGGCACGGTGGCTTAGTGGTTAGAACGTATGCCTCACACCTCCAGGGTTGGGGGTTCGATTCCCGCCTCCGCCTTGTGTGTGTGGAGTTTGCATGTTCTCCCCATGCCTCGGGGGTTTCCTCCGGGTACTCCGGTTTCCTCCCCCGGTCCAAAGACATGCATGGTAGGTTTATTGCCATCTCTGGAAAATTGCCCGTAGTGAATGAGTGTGTGAGTGAATGAGAGTGTGTGTGTGTGTGTGCCCTGCGATGGGTTGGCACTCCGTCCAGGGTGTATCCTGCCTTGATGCCCGATGACGCCTGAAATAGACACAGGCTCCCCGTGACCCGAGAATAAATGACTGAATGTATCTAGTACATTCATATATATCTGTGTGTGTTTGTGTAACCCTGTAATGCATTACAAAACAGATTCAGATATATTACACTATAATGCCAGAAACATATGGACACCTGACCATCACACCTTCACCTTTTGTTCACTGATGGATGAGAAGGCCTGGGTTGAGGTCAGAACAACGAACTAAGAACAATGAAATACAGCCACATACCGTCATCCTTCCTCCAACAAATACAGTATTACCCATGGCACTATGCGTTCTGGTAAGTAGTGTTCTCCTGGAAACTGTCAAACCCAGATTTGTCTGTTAGACTGCTAGGTAGTTAAGTGTTATTCATCACATCAGAGAATGTGTTTCTACTGCTCGAGAGTCCAGCGGTGGTGTGCTTTACACCACTCCGACTGACACTTGGCATTGCGCATAATGAGCTAAAGCTTGTGTGCAGCTGCTCGGCCATAGGAACTGTATTTCGTGAAGCCTATGACACACGGCTCTTGTACTGATATTGCTTTCAGATGCAGTTTGGAAGTCTACAGTGAGTGATGCAACAGAGGGTAGGCAATTTTTATATGCTATGTGCTTCAGCATTTGGTGGCCAAGCTCTGTGAGCTCTGCTGTTGCTTGTACATGCTTTCAGTTTACAGTAATAGCACTTACAGGTGTCCAAGTGTCCAACTGGCTTGTAGCAAAGGTGGCATCTGAGCTCTTCAGTGTGACTAAAGCCAGTGTTTGTCTGTGGAGACTTCATGGCTTTGTCCTTAATTTTACTCTCCGGTTAGCAGGGTGGATGTGGCTGAAACACCTAAACGCAATAATTCAGTATGATGTCCACATACCTTTGACCATATAGTGAATCTCTTCAGAATTTAAAAAGCACTATAACATATCTTTGGTTTCATTATACACAATACGTTGCATTTTGTTGTAAAGACGCTGACTTCAGGCTCTAAGTGAAGCAGCTTATAACTTACTGCGTTGTGTACTCAATTGTAAACCATTTAATGTCAATTAAACCTCCATGTCATCGACATTGTAACCTTAAGACAATTATATACACAATGTTCTCTGTATGTAATCCAATATGATCACGCCAACATTCTTGTATATCCACCCAGTACTGGGTCCCCAATAAAAGACCCTCAGACTGGGTTCTATTTAATCTGGTGCTTTTTAGAGTTGGATCATCTTTTCTTATATTAACATTTACAGCATTTGGCAGACATCCTTACCTCATCTTACTTTATCTCATTTTTGTACAACTGAGCAATTGAGGGTTAAGGGCCTTGCTCAGGGGCCCAACAGTGGCAGCTTGGTGTACCTGGGTTCAAACTCACATCCTTCCGATTGGTAGCCCGACACCTTAACCATTAGGCTACCATATGATGATGATGTGATGTGACATACGGCTAAGTACGGTGACCCATACTCAGAATTTGTTCTCTGCATTTAACCCATCCAAAGTGCACACACACACCGTGAACACACACCCGGTGCAGTGGGCAGCCATTTATGCTGCGGCACCCGGGGAGCAGTTGGGGGGGTTCGGTGCCTTGCTCAAGGGCACCACAGTTGTGGCCGGCCCAAGACTCGAACCTTAGGATCACGAGTCAGACTCTCTAACCATTAGGCCACGACGTGCCCCACACCGTATGCACCATATGCGATACGCACCAGGTGTGAAAAGTTTCCAGTGTTGTAATAACACAGAAATCGAAGCAACATTCAGCAAACAAGTGTCTTTCAATTCTTTCACACTGTATATTTTAAACCGGCTGTATTTAGAGATGTTTATATCCAGTTCTACATAATACATATCCAGTACTGCTGCAGTGTTAGTCGGTAATCAGTAAATAGATTTATTAGTTAAGTAAAATAGCAATATGATAAGAATTCTAATTGCTTAGTAGCCATCCAGGGGCAGCTTGTTAACAACATCCATTACTGCAGGCTATGATTTACATATATACATAGAAACCTGGTAGAGTGTGTAAGTAATGTAATACTTCACAAATCACACTGATGCGGATGAGGCAAGGAATCAAAACATACTATGGGATTAAATGAGTTTCAGTTTTTTTGGCAAAAAAACAACAACATTGTGTAATCAGTGGTAGAAGAATGGGTGGATAGAGGGAGGGAGGGAGGGAGGGAGGGAGGGAGGATAGGAAAGAAGGAAGAAAGGGATGGATGCATGGATGGATGGATGTATGGATGGATGTATGGATGGATGGATGAATGGATGGATGGATGGATGGATGGATGGATGGATGGATGGATAGGTATGGTTTGGTGGAGCTTGGAATTAGGGGAGGGAGAGAGGGAGTGGGAGAGCAATGAATGGATGGATGGATGGATGGATGGATGGATGGATGGATGGATGGATGGATGGATGGAGGAACAGAAGAATGGATGGTTGGATTGATGCATGGTTGGGAAACGGGATGGATGGATGGATGGATGGATGGATGGATGGATGGATGGATAGATAAATGAATGGATATATAAATGAATGGATGGAGAAACAGAAGAATGGATGGTTGGATTGATGCATGGTTGGGAAATAGGATGGATGGATGGATGGATGGATGGATGGATGGATGGATGGATGGATGGATGGATGGATGGATGGATAAATGAATGGATATATAAATGAATGGATGGAGAAACAGAAGAATGGATGGTTGGATTGATGCATGGTTGGGAAACAGGATGGATGGATGGATGGATGGATGGATGGATGGATGGATGGATGGATAAATGAATGGATATATAAATGAATGGATGGAGAAACAGAAGAATGGATGGTTGGATTGATGCATGGTTGGGAAACAGGATGGATGGATGGATGGATGGATGGATGGATGGATGGATAAATGAATGGATGGGTTTGTTGGTTCATTGGTTAGTATTTTATCGACTGTGACAACGTAATGACATCGGACACATGTCCCAGTAGCACTGAGAATCACTGTACTTGAATCAGTGACGAATTTCTCATTTATTAGATAAGAAATCTTGCAGGTTACACCGACACTCTCCTAATGAGAGCGGTGCAAATCCCAGCAAGAGGCAATTTAGTGTGCACACATGAGGGAAAATAAAAGCTGTAAGAAAATGAAATCTGAAGGCATCAGTGGCAGGCAGCTTTATACGCCTGCACATTGCAACGTTTCACCTGGGTAGTCTTCATTATGTCTGTCATCCGTCCATCACTTTTTCCTAAAGCCTACAAATAAATCATTTTCTCTCTACTTATATTTTAAATATTGAAATAACATGAATAACAGTTCTAGCCTTGAACAAGAAAGGCTATGAGGAACATGATTGACAGATGAATAGTTTACAAACAGGAATGACTCAGTATACACTCTACACTCAAGACTGAAAAAAAAAACATACCATTTATTTATAACACTAATAAAACACCCACGTTTAATTATGAATGTAAGTTTCCCCTCACGTTTTAACACGATGCATGAAAAAAACATCCTCTCAGAGCTATAAGAATCCGGTCTTTAATTAGCAGGACTTTTAATTACTCTTGAATATTACTGATTCCTACAAAAGAAAGAAAGGTAGTTTCTATCTGTACTTTCATTCTGTACTGTTTTTGCTCTCCCCAGCCCAGACAGTACTTTACAGCCAATTTGCTGGCCTCTTTATCATTTATAATTTATACGGTATATTTAATATCTTCCTGTTTTACGTTCATTGCTTTGTCTTACATACAAACTAGCTTATAAGACTTGAGTAATCCATCCATTATTAATCTCATCTACGTTTCCATAAAGTTAAGAAGAATAAACAACAACAACAATAACAAAATAGTTTGTCTAATTCTTTCTCAGAGATACAGCTAATCGTTTAGATCTGGCTGACGTATATCCTAATTTATCTGTTAAATAGCCTAATAAAGTCCTTTATCTGACTTATATCCTAATTTATCTGATAAATTCATTCATTCATTCATTTTCTACCGCTTATCCGAACTTCTCGGGTCACGGGGAGCCTGTGCCTATCTCAGGTGTCATCGGGCATCAAGGCAGGATACACCCTGGACGGAGTGCCAACCCATCGCAGGGCACACACACACACACACACACTCTCATTCACTCACACACTCACACACTAGGGACAATTTTCCAGAGATGCCAATCAACCTACCATGCATGTCTTTGGACCGGGGGAGGAAACCGGAGTACCCGGAGGAAACCCCCGAGGCATGGGGAGAACATGCAAACTCCACACACACAAGGCGGAGGTGGGAATCGAACCCCCAACCCTGGAGGTGTGAGGCAAATGTTCTAACCACTAAGGCATCATGCCCCCTGTTACTAGATACAGTATATATTAAATTTAATTATAACTGATTTAGTTTATGCCAGACATAATGAGGTATCATGTACTATATTCTATAATTTCATGAATGAGATTTTAATTTCAATCGCGTTAAAAGCATGTAATTCTTAAAAGACTTACCTTCCCGGAAGCGGGAATCGAACCCCCAACCTTGGAAGTGTGAGGCAAACGTGCTAACCACTAAGCCACCATGCTTAAAATGACGTTAAATATTAAATGAGAATATTAAATCAGTCTTTTGCAAATGATAGTGCATGACATATTTGGTGTATATAATAAGATGGAGGTAACAGTGTTGTTGCAGTGTATACTGATTTTACACAACTATGACTGCAGGTGGCACTGATACACAAAGATTTCTACATTGGCTAGAACGGTTGTCTACAAAGCAGGCTTCAATGAACAAGCATGTTTTAGGAGTATAAACAAAGTAAAGTACATTTGTGAATAGTATCAATCAAGGTTAAAACTGTGTGAGTTCACATCCTCAGAAAGCCACTGCTGAGTCCTTGAGAAAAGCAATTATTCCTCATCTATTTACTTCTATTTGATTGATTAGTGACTTTTATTTATTTATTTATTTATTTATTTGATAATTCACCAAATAAACTATCATAAAAAAGATAAACTAAATAAACTAGATAAAAAAAATGAAATAAACTAGATAAAAAAATATATACTATGTGAAATGTAACATATCGTAACGTCTCCCAAAAGTATTTTCTAAGAAATATCTGTATACAAATTTTCTTATTTATGTCACTTATGTTCTTCCCTTAATGGAAGTTGACAGGACGTCATCTGAATCTTCTTGTGTGGTTAATGGGAAATGTTAGCCATAGCAAGCCAGCGAGTGGAGCTTTGTGTTCACTTTCGCAAATAACACACCGTATCTAGAGCAAGCCTTGTTTCAAAAGACAGCCCCTCAAACAATGATTTATGAATTATTCAAAGCTTTTAAGAAATCTTCTTCTTCCATTTTGATAAAGAGCCCTAGTTTTCTATATAAGGATTCTTTGTAGTGCACTGGCTACCCTGGAGAGGACTCAAAACTATGGTCTTGAACTCTCAGCTATTCTTTTTGGAATGCTGAGATTCTTTTTGGAGAAGGTCTTGGGAATTGGCCTATGAATCCTTAGTGCTTTTTGTATTAATCAGTGAAAACTATATATAATAAGATCATATATAAAAAAAAATTAATGGGAAAAAAAATAAAGAAAAAAAAAACCCTACTGATTATTAATCCTGATTATTCTGTGGGAAAGAAACAATTATTACACATCCACATTATGATCTGTTCGGGTCAATAAATGTATGCTTTTGCCAGCTTGGAATTTTTTTAAATTCATATTCAGAAGCACTCGCTGTGAAAAGCCTGCCAGAAAAGTCTGAGTTTCACTGATCCGTGGCACTGTTTTTGCTCAATAGGTTTATTTATTAATAAATAATATTTAAAAAAAAAACACACATTTTTAATACAGATTTATTTATTTTTTTTGTGAATTGATAAACGTTAGAAATAACAATTATATTGGAACAATCCCAAACATCTCCATAAACAGCATATTATGTATACTAGCACCATGTCGGTTGTGCCTTCACAATGTCAGTCACAATGTTCCTAGACGTCCACTTCTCGGTTGGTCCTCAGCACATCCAGTCATAATGAATTTGTTAACAGGTTTGGCAGCTCATGTCTTGTTTGATGTGCTTGCCATGTTAACTGTAAAATCCAGCCATGGAAATGATTTCAATATGTTCTTCTTTTCTTGAAGGCATTCTTAGTACATATGAAATACGCACATATAATCTAACACCTGTTGAAAGACCTTTGCTAAAAAAGTGTTAAGTTCCCCTTGATATGGAAACTTCTGGAACACCCTGTATATCTAATATAATTGGAAAAAGCAAAAATCCTTAACGGTCTAATTTGGCGCTAATCGATTGTGTTTCTACTGTACAGTTAATATTAGTGCTGTCTATGAGTGCTTTATATTTAGGCTTATCTTAATGAGCTTACCTGCCGTTAATAAAGCACTCATTCCCTGTAGTCCATGTAGGGTCTGAGCAAGAGCAATTAAAAAGTTCCAGAATAACTTAAAGCTTCCAGATTTAAATCGTATTCTCTATATACAGTACAGTATGTATAAGCATTACAGTATATTGCACGGTATCTTCCTCTGAACCTGAATACTGTATGCCACAGCAAGTTTGACAAAGTCTGTTCCATTTTCATGCTGTCCTACAAACTAGGGTATGGGTACAATCCCATAGTTTCACAACACTGGCACGTTCTGTCTGGCAAAAGCATTGGCTGAGACTACAGAAAGACTACAGATGCTAGCAGATGTTGAAAGATTTCACCCAGATCAGAGAGAGAGAGAGGAGGGATTGTTGATTACTATTTTTTTTTTTTTTGCCTTCATCACTATTTTTTTTTTTTATGTGATTTTCCATTTAATTATTTAAATATGATCTAATTATGATCTGAGCCTGTGATAACGGCAACAGGCTAATGAATATAATAGGTTTAACACGCTACAGTATATTAGCATTTCTCATTTACAGGTACGGATTGTTTTAAATGTCTCCAGCTTCTCCTACAAATGTACATAATCATAGACCTTCTCCGAATCCAGAATAACATTGGATTAGCATATTTTACACAATATACCCCTCACAAAACTGTAAATGATTCAAGAGTATTTTTTATTTTCAATCCTTAATACTTGCTTTGGAAGAAGTTCTCCAGAACCCTGGCATAGACATCAAATAAATAAATAAATAAATAAATAAATAAATACAGTGAAGACACTGCTCCAGTTATCCATACAACATTGAAGAAATCTCTCAGCTATCTTAACCTTGAACCTTGTGTTCAAATATCCCCGTAGCTTTGTCGCTATGAAAGTTTGGCTAACTGACATAGTAACCTTGGCCACAATGTTGGACTCTAATACACCAGAGATTTCTGTCACTGGCTGCTGACAGGAAGGCATTTTCACTGGGTTAAAGAGTTCCTCAAAGTGGTTTTTCCGCTGCTCAACCCTATTCCCAGTAAAGGTCATTATTCTTGCTCAGCACTTATATAACTTGTGTGGTCTCCTCTCCCTCTCACGATGCTGAACAATTATGCAGAACATCTTTAGGTCCTTCAAATATTCTTTTTCCATGGCCACTCCAAACTCCCTCTATTCCTTGGCTTTTACTGCATCCTTCCTGGCTCTCCTATAATACTGAGATGATTCAGAAGAACCCTCAACTTCCTTCCATACAAGAACAAGTGCTTTTTAATTTTTTTACTGCACCTCCTGACAAATGCTCCCAAGCAACCTGCAAGGCTCTCCTGGGTTTATCATCCCAGCAGCTAACACAATGGCTCCAACTCCTTCAAGTGGTAATCAGTTGGGTAACAGGTAACAGCTCTGTTCCTCTATCTACCCTAGTGTTGAAAATAAGTACAATGATTTTATTAAAATTTTTAAGTCCAATTTAGCCCAATGGGCTGTGAGCAAATGCACTAATGTTCCACTTTTGAACAAAATTCTTGCAATTGAATATCTGGCTATTGCAATGGATTATACGTGGCTTTCACAGACATCTAATAACTATTAACATCACAATAATAAAAACAAAACAAAAAGTAATAACTCTGTCCCATTCTTCCTAATTCCTAAATACTCCAAACTATTTGGTTGAACACCCAAACTGCTATTTGATGCATCTGCACCACCGACAGTTAAATCTTTCTTCCTCATAGAGAAAACCCCCTTGCCCACCTCAAGACCCTTGGACTGCAGAATATCCCCACACCTGCCTCAGGCTGTTCACTTGTGAGACCTCCAGAGTAGGAGAAAGATTACCCTAATTTTGGTATTAGATCCCATACTGTGTGTGGATGTAAGGCCAACTATATCTAGCCTATACCTTTCCATCACACAGGCAAAGTCAGGCTTTTTGCCCCACCAGCAATGTGACATTACATGTTCCCAAAGGCCACTGCACTGCTATTTAGGGCTGAGCCCGACTGGGTTGGCCTTGTTGTAAAATATTCTGGTTGGAATTCTACTTGGGAATTCACATGTGAGGACGTGTGAGGACGTCATGGTCCAGCGGTTAAGGTCGGGGTTCGAGTCCACAAGCTGCTGAGGCATCAACGTTGGGTCCTTGAGCAAGGTCTCTAACCTCACCTGCTCCAGGTGCGCCATCCTATGGCTTGACCCTGCGCTCTGACCCCATAATCTGGGATATGTGAAAACCCTTGACCCCAACCTTCTTAGTTGAAGAAAGGAATTCCACAGTACTGTAATGTATATGTTTCGATAATAAAGGCTTCTTTGCCCCGTTCTATTCTATTCTATTCTATTCTATTCTATTCTATTCTATTCTATTCTATTCTATTCTATTCCATTCTTTAGCCCTCAGTACTTCGGTATGTGTTACCATTTCAGCTTGCAATATAAAATACCTCTTTCTTACATATGACATATAAGTATTTGCTTAAATTAGAATTACATAACATAATGGCATATTAGATAATAAAATTTATAACACTGACCATAGATTGCTATGAATGTAAGTACGCTTACGAAACTATGTTATTGTAAAAAAATATATATATAATAATAAATAAATAAATAAATAAATAAATAAATATCAAAATTAGATTCACACTGATGATGGAAAAAGTTCTAATATGATTTATTTTATTTTGGATTCAATGTTTTACATCTCAAAAACTTGCCATTTTCACAAGGACATTTTTTATCCATTGTAATTTCCCATGTTGTCGGTCAAATATGCAGGTTGAAACATAAGTATATGAGTTGTTATTTTTCAGAATTGGTTTTTAACCCTCACTGAGTTAGAGTTTCAACACGTGGAGTAGTTTGTTTAACCTTTATTTTTTTACAGGCAAGTCATTAAGAAGGTTCTTAACAGATTCTTATTTACAGTACGATGGTGGCCTGACAAGTGGAATAACCACTTAGGGAAAGGGAAGTAGGGCTAAAATAAATACAAAACATTAAAAATACATACAGGTTAACAATTACATAAATACATTTTTAAAAAAATTATGTAGAGAAGCAACTCTATATATCCGTGAACAAATATGATATGATATTTTTAAAGGATGAAATTGGAATTCATTTATCCAGTTTGAGGGGATTTTGCAAAGCATTCCAGTCGCGAGTGGCAGCAGATTGAAAAGATGCAAGACCAAACACAGAGTTGGTTTTTAGGAATGCTTAATTGAAAATGAAGTGAGGATCGGGTGTTATACGTGACAAGCTTTAGCTGCAGCAAGTGACCTAAGTAAGGAGTTGAGTGGCCGAGAAGGGTCTTATAAATGAAGGTGAAGGTAGTGTTTTTTGTAAATTGTACTTTAGTACAAGTAGTAAAATTAGAAGTAGTAAACAGTTTTGTAACGAGTCTGTCTGTGTTTCCCCTTGTTTCTGTCTGCCGTCTCTCCCTGATGTTAATTGTTTGCTCCGCCCACTCATTCCTTACCATGGACACTAATTGCATTCCATCTCTTCCCCAGGTGTTTTGTCTTTGTCTCTGATTGTCTCTGCTTTGTGATTGGTCCCTGTTTACTATATATACACTGTTTGTTCATTTCCCTGTTGTGAGTTGTTGTTGGTGTTCAGTGACTTGGCCTGTGACTTGGCCTGTGACTTGGCCTGTGACTTGGCCTGTGACTTGGCCTGTGACTTGGCCTGTGACTTGGCCTGTGACTTGGCCTGTGACTTGGCCTGTGACTTGGCCTGTGACTTGGCCTGTGACTTGGCCTGTGACTTGGCCTGTGACTTGGCCTGTGACTTGGCCTGTGACTTGGCCTGTGACTTGGCCTGTGACTTGGCCTGTGACTTGGCCTGTGACTTGGCCTGTGACTTGGCCTGTGACTTGGCCTGTCTGCTTCTCGTTTTTGTTCATTAAATTGGTTATACTGCGTTTGGATCCACACTTGCCTTTGTCTCACCATGTCACTTCGTGACCAGTTTAGATACAAGCTAGTACAAGCTGTAGTTTATTTAGGTATAATGTATAGGCTTAACACTTACACTAAATAATTGCACCTGCCCTCAATAAAGCATGTGGATATGTAAACTTTTCAGTTTTTTCCCTAAATATAAAATTGCACTTATTTTCTGAAACACTGAATATAACCCCTTAACTACCTTTCTGTACCTTTTCTGTTTTTTTTTCTCTGACAAACAGTGATAGCACTATTATTGTGTGTCAAAAATGAGAAGGCACTATGTGTAGTATCAGACACCACCTCTGTTTATTGATATAACAATGTAGTTTAACATGACAAGAGGGACATGATGTTTGGGTGCGTTTATTGACTTTTTTTTTTTTTTTTTTTTTACAAGCTTTGAGCTGATTGAATAGGAGTATTAGCAGTTTTAATAAATTCTGACAAGCTTTTTCAGAAGTAGATGGAGCTTAAACTGCTGCATAATCTTTAGTATGGCTTGGAGTTCAGGCTGTGGTCAAGGCCTTCCAGACCGCTCGTTGATACTGAGCTTTGAATGAATCCACACTGTGTTGAAGCCTATTAAGTAATGATTAGATATGTCCCAGCTCAGGACATGGAACTAGGACATGAAACAACGGACATATTAAGTAACTATGAGTTAAAAATGATTAAAAGAAAAGAAGAGTGATGGCTCTGAGAAACTTAGCCATGTTGTCTTCCGAAGAAGACAAAAATGCAAGCTAGAAAAACCCAGTGATATGGACCAGAAACACCCATTTTTTAAATAGGTTTGACATCGAAGTTTGAGTATAACGGAAAATATGAAATGTCAAAAAGAGAATATAATGGTGTCTAGAAAAGTCCTAAACTTTCAAAAAGAGAAACAGGTGAAGCTTCTCAGCTAAGACGTTTTGATTACTTTGTCATGTGAAGATAAGGGAAAAGAATAAAAGTGCGATGTTCAGAAACGTTGATTCAGAATTTGTTGGGATGTTCATTGAGCAACTCAATTCATGTAACATCGCTGATCACAAATAAAACCTTGTATGTGCATTGATCCAGAATTTCACAGATTTTTAATATCCCTGTGAAACACTAGATTTTCCTGTTACTGACATATTTTCAGAATCTGGGCAAATACCCCAAAAACATTGGCTGAATGTGGCATGTGTAAGCAAAGACCGATGACAGGATTTACTCAGTAATCCCAAAGTTTTCCAGTGTGTTTAAAATGATCCGCTATAAATCCTGAAGTTAAAGGAACTGTAATTGTAGTCGAGAGAGAGAAAACTCAAGGAATAACCTTAAGTCTTATGCTGAGCCAACATGTAGGATAAGTTAACCACTGTAGAGTGAGACATTCTCATGTTTAGGAGTCTTAAGAACTGAAGAAAGACCAGTTTGGTTCATCATAGTAATAGTCAGTAATAGTCAGCAGCTGTCTCAGCCTTTCCTTCATAATAAAAGTCCGGTATATATTTTCTCTTATCTCATTGTCAAAATACTACTGAATGTTTTGTGCAATTTGATTTGAACAACCGTATGAAATATTCATTTAAGTGTAGCTAGCACCTGTCATATTCTTTAGAAATGGTTTAGGCTTTAAAAATAAATAACCAAAGTCTGTTTAATGCTGGGGGCACAGTGGCTTAGTGGTTAGCATGTTCGCCTCACACCTCCAGGGTTTGGGGTTCGATTCCCGCCTCCGCCTTGTGTGTATGGAGTTTGCATGTTCTCCCCGTGCTTTGGGGTTTCCTCCGGGTACTCTGGTTTCCTCCCCTGGTCCAAAGACATGCGTGGTAGGTTGATTGGCATCTCTGGAAAAATTGTCTGTAGTGTGTGAGTGGATGAGAGTGTGTGTGTGCCCTGTGATGGGTCGGCACTCCGTCCAGGGTGTATCCTGCCTCGATGCCCGATGACGCCTGAGATAGGCACAGGCTCCCCGTGACCCGAGAAGTTCAGATAAGCGGTAGAAAGTGAATGAATGAATGTTTAATTCCATTTATTAACTTTATTTGTACGCTGAGGGAATCTGCAGCGTATGCAGTTTGTGTAGACAGAGTTGTATTCATAAAGAGCAAGCAAATATCTTACAATTTCATACTAAAATAGTGCAACCCCATCGAATTAATCTAAAATGAGTTCATATTTACACCATTAAAGGTGATAAAGTATAGAAATAGCTGTCTGTCAGTGTTACATTATGAATTTATAGTCTGTCAGTGTTTTTTTGAATCGCAATAAATGACCGTTTTCCATATACTGACATGATTTTTAACATTTACAGTATTGACTTTCATCTGCGAATCATAGAGTTTTGCATTCAATAAATATAGTGACCCTCTTTTAAAAACAATACTGCATAGCTTAGCTGTTCAGGGTACAGGGCTACACAAAGCCAGGTCTAATTTTATGGCTCATTGAATACAGGGAGATGTCATGTAGACCGAAAGCTGCTGTGTAAATAATGCTTTTTAAGTGATCGGTATGAAGTGCTACGCTACACTAACTCATCTTCTCTAAATTGCCTCTGAGCAAGTGAGCAAATGACTGCATTTCCTTGTTCCATTAGTGACTTCCCTTTAGACCTAACAGTCAAACCCACTTGAGTTATACAGACAGCGTATGTCGGCACAACGTGCGCATTTTACTTTTTACTGCTATTCTGTCACTAGCGTCGGCTTAGCTCAATTTTTAGCGTTAAGCGTCACTTAATATCCAATACATGACTGACTTTACAAAATGAAAAGACATAACAGGGTGAAGAGAAAAAGGACACATTCCTTTATTTTATTCTTGAGTGAAAATGTAAACACTATTTACTATTTCTCTTAAGTAATGGAATAGCTGTTTCTGAATAATCAACTTCTTGTTCTTTTGGTGAAACCAAATGTCATCACAAGCTAACACAAAACCCACCTGCTAAATGCCAACTTAACCCAAAAGAGGATTCGTTCACCTTTTACTTAAGCAGCAGTCAGCAATTTTGCGATATTGCTTGACATTGTTCCTTGGCATTAAACATTCAGTGTGTAACGCAGATATTGCCATGAGAGAGAGAGAGAGAGAGAGAGAGAGAGAGAGAGAGAGAGAGAGAGAGAGAGAGAGAGAGAGAGAGAGAGAGCATACTCCACAACAAGGTGAACAAATAGGGGTGGAATGTATAATGCTAGTGCTTAATAATAGATTAAAACAGACAGGTGAAGAGGAGGAGTAAAAGTAATCTGGGGAAATGGGAAGGGAATGAGAGCGAAGGACTCGAGACCAAAGAGGACGAGAAGGAGGAGAGGCAAAGTAACAAGATAAGAGGAAGCATAAGAGAAAAGTAAAAAGAAGCAGAGCAAGAAGGAAAATACTAACAAATGGGAAGACTCTAGAGGATATATCAGGAGCTGCGAGGCTCCAGGCAAAGACAAGATTAAAGAAAAAGAGGAAGCAGAGAGAATTGAACGTGTTGTGTGAGTGGGGGAGGTGGATAGCCTTTTACCGGGATGCAAGAGAATCACAGCCTATTAACATGAACAGCTTATTATCTTGTTAGTCACATCAGGGAGAATGAGAAATGATTGCTGTTGGCCTCCTGATGCTTTCCTCACAGAGAAGCATGTCTCTGATATTCTGATAAGGGCAAATATTTACTAGCTGTCACTTGTTCGTGTCCCTTGTGCCTTATTTCAAAAATGAAATAAAATCAGGTCGACTGCCGTCATTTGAACAGTTATTCTTCAAGGCGGTATACACAATGTCCTCGGTGGATGTGCAATAACAATAATAGAGCGTCACGTGTTAGACCGAATTTTTATTATTCGGCTCTTAAACGAGACAGCAATAAGAAACCGTGGCAATGCTAATGAAGTGGGATTACTTTAAAGGTTTTTCGTCTAAACAACAGTGATGCGATTTTTTTTTTTGTATTGTTTTATAAAAGTCTCTTCGATTCTATTGGTTTGCATATAAAACAATGCAGCTGTATAATAAAGTAGACTCTTTATAATAAAATGTCCTTCTTCTTCTACTTTTTGCTTTTCCTGTTAGGGGTCACCACAGTGAATCATCTGTTTCCCCTTACCTCTATCTTCAGCCTCCTCTACTCTCGCACCAACTACCTTCACATCCTCTTTTAACATATCCATGTATCTCCTCTTTGGCCTTTCTCTTGACCTCTTCCCTGCAGCTCCATCTCCAACATCCTTCTACCAATATAACCATCTCCCTCCTCTGTACATGTCCATCTCAACCTAGCTTCTCTGACCTTGTCCCCAAAACAGCCAACCTGAGCTGTCCCTCTGATGTGCTCGTTCCTAATCCTGTCCATCCTCGTCACTCCTAAAGACAACCTCAGCATCCTCATCTCTGCTACCTTTATCTGCACTCTGCTAACTCATACAGCTGAGCTGCTCTCACTACTGTCTTGTACACATTTCCTTTGATTCTTGCTGACACTCTTCTGTCACACAACAGTCCTGACACTTTTCTCCACCCACTTTAACCCTCCTGTACTTGCCTTTTTACCTCTTTTCACACTCCCCATCACACTGGATGGTTGACTCCAAATATTTAAGCGCCTGCACCTTCTTGACCTCTGCCCTAGTTCATACACATGTACAGTATTATGTCTTACTATGACTAACTTTCATTCCTCTTCTTTTTAAAGCAGACCTCCACCTTTCCAGATGTTCCTCCACCTGCTCCCTACTGTCACAACAGATCACAATGTCATCTAGAAACATCATTGTCCACGGAGATGCCTGTCTGACTTTATCTGTCACCCTGTCCATCAACAAAGCAAACAAAAAGGGACTCAATGCCGATCCTTGATGTATCCCCACCTCCACCTCGAACTCCTCTGTGTGACCTACATCACATCTCACTGCACTCATAATCCTCTCATACATATCCTGAACTATTCTGACATACTTCCTTTTTTAGCCTTGCTTCTACTACTCTTTACTATAGCTTCATTGTGTGGCTCATCGACTTTATACCTTTGTTGCTACAACTCTGAACATCACCCTTGTTCTGAATGACCAGCGCTAGAACACTTCTCCTCTATTCCTCAGTCATCTTCTCACTCTCAAAAATCCCATTGAACAATCTAGATAGAAACTCCTTTGCTGTGTCTCTTAGACACTTCTACACCTTCCTCTACAGGTATCTGGACCAACAGCCTTTCCACTCTTTATTCACCTCAGAGCCTTCCTCAAATCATTCTTTCTAATCGTTGCTATTCCATGCTCTATAATATTCACCTCTTCCTCAAGTCTTCCTCAAAATTTTCCTTTCATCTTCTCTGCACACTCTTCTCACCTGTTAGTACCTTTCCATCTCTATCTTTACACACACTTATCTGTACAAGTCCTTCTCCCTTCCCTTGTGTCTAACCTGGCATACAACTCATCGTATGCTTTCTGTTTGGCCTTTGCCACGTCCTTATTCACCCCTTGTGATCCTGTCTATTTTCTTCTGTCCTTTCTATGTGCCACATCATTTTAGCTATCCTCTTCCTCTGAATGGTGTCCTGTACTTCCCTGTACCACCACCATGTTTCCTTATCTTCTTTTCTCCTTCCAGATGACACACCTAGCATCCTCCTACCTGTCTCCCTGATCCCTTCTGCTGTAGTTTCCCAGTCATCTGGAAGCTCTTCCTGACCACCAAAGCCTGTCTCAGATTCTGTCTGAATTCCTCAAAACATTCTTCCTTTTTCAACTTCCACCACTCGGTCTTCTATTCTATCTTTCCTCTCCTCCAGCAGAGACATCCTACACATAACCATCCAATGCTGTCTGGCTAACACTCTCTCCTACCACGACTTTGCAGTCACTAATATCTCTCAGATGGCATCGTCTACATAGAATCTAGTCTACCTGTGTACTCCTACCTTCACGATTACAGGTAACTCTATGGTCCTCTCTCTTCTGGAAATAAGTGTTAATTACAGCCATTTCCATTCAGTTATCAAAGTCCACCACAATCTGTCCTTCTAGGTTTGTTTCCTTAACACCAAACCTTCCCATCACCTCTTCATCACATCCGTGTCCCTCACCAACATGCCCTGTTGAGGTCTTCTCCAATCACTAGTCTCTGCCATCTGGGAATACTCTCTATCACCTAATCTAACTCACTCCAGAATCTCTTCTTTCTCTTCTAACTCACTACATGTGGAGCATAACCACTGACAACATTCAACATTACCCATTCAATGTCTGATGACCATGATTAAACTGACTACCCTGTCTGAAACAGTCATCCTTAGGACCACTCCTACCCCATTTCTTTTCTTATCCACACCATAATAAAACAGTTTGTACCCTCCCCCCCCCAACACTACATACGTTTCTTCCCTTCCACCTGGTCTCAGCACACACAGTATATCTACCTTTCTACTTTCCCTGTCATTTTACCAACATGAATCGACCCTATTCTCAGACCTATTCTCCTGCCTTTCCTCTTCTCTCTGTCTATGAACCCTTTTCTCTCCTTCCTCGACCAACAGTAGTCCAATTTCTGCCAGCACCCTGTAGGTCAACAGCGCCGGTGGCGGTCATTGTCATTGGCGGTCATTGACCGAACCGGTATGTAATTCCCAATGACGATTCACATGACCTTCCTGATGCAACCCTCTCTATTTTTCTGGGCTTGGGACCAACACAGAAGTCACTCTGCAACCTGTCACTACATTCTTTATAATAAATCTCTGATTAGATTATATTAATCAAGCTCATTTCAAAAGATAGCGTCTTCATTCATTCATTCATTCATTCATTTTCTGCCGCTTATCCGAACTTCTCAGGTCACAGGGAGCCTGTGCCTATCTCAGGCGTCATCGGGCATCAAGGCAGGATACACCCTAGACGGAGTGCCAACCCATCACAGGGCACACACACACACTTTCATTCACTACAGACAATTTTCCAGAGATGCCAATCAACCTACCATGCATGTCTTTGGACCGGGGGAAGAAACCGGAGTACCCGGAGGAAACCCCCGAGGCACGGGGAGAACATGCAAACTCCACACACACAAGGCGGAGGCGGGAATCGAACCCCCAACCCTGGAGGTGTGAGGTGAACGTGCTAACCACTAAGCCACCGTGTCCCTAAGATAGCGTCTTATTTATCCCAATTAAAAGTAAAGGCCAAAACAAAAAAAAGCATGCTTCACCTAAGTCTAACATGCTGGACATCACACATTTTCTGCAACCCCAAGCCTAAACCCCAGTAAAATATATTTATTGTAGCTGTGTATAGACGAATGTTTTAATCGATACGAAAATGGAAACCTAAAACACATATTGAAAAAAATTGCTTATTTTTGCCGCATCATTTTGAGTATGACGTTGAGGAGGATGTGAAGAAGCTGAATTTATAATGATTGTCAGCGTAAATCAGCTGCAGGGGCAAAATTCTAATTAGAATTGTCAAAATCAAAATATTTGGATAATATTCATACTAGCCAGGTTACTAATAGAAAAGGTCAGTGTAAGGAGCAAAGGTAACAGTTGTTTGTTAAAAATACAATGAGTTTTGTCTAAGCTCAAGCAGAGACAAGGAGCTCCTCCTTCAGCTTAAGTGATCAAGTCATCATTAAGGGTCAATTTCCTTTTAGATTTGTGCAACTCATCCAGGAGAATCGGTTATATGCGGGCAGATTTTTATTTCATTTCAATATTAATCCACATTCTGCTGGTTCTGATCTATGGCAGTCTGTGGAGGTCTATAGGTCACGGAATCATAAGTTCAATATCGGTGGATCAGAATTGCACCAGGCTTCTACAGTATGATTGATCTGATAATGATGGCATTTCAGTTCATCTTCTGCAAAGAAGGCCATTTTATTAAAGTGAAAACTGTAAGATGAGAAAAATCTTGGCGAATTAGGCACAACAAAAGGATTAAGGAGGGACGGGAACAATAAAGCTGAAAAAATAAAAAAATAAAAACTCTAGGCTTGGCTTCCACTTTGACTAACAAGTGAGTTAATGTCGTAGCCTAGTGGTGAAGATGCTGGATCGTGGGTTCGATTTCCACGTCCACCAAGCTACACGCTGCTGGGCCCCTGAGCAAGGCCCTTAACCCTCAATTGTTCAGTTGTATAAAAAAAAATGAGATAAAAATGTAAGTCGCTCTGGATAAGTGCGTCTGCTAAATGCTGGAAATGTAATGAAGTGTGTCTGAGATAGTAGCATATGTTTGTGTGTTTTCACCCTTGGTGAAATAATAACCCACTTTTACAGGTGGGAAAAAAAAACACAGAGCTGAGAAAAATAAACGGGTGGTGACGCTCAGCTTGTGTTAGACCGTCACAAGATGTTTGTCACGTGTTTGTGAACGGTGTGAAGCGTCTGCCATGTAAGATATTATTCTAAACCACTCAGAGTCACAACACATTAAGACATGATTTATAATTCATCCAAATTTCTTTAAGAAAGACATTTCTTTAGGAGCTCATATAATAACAATTTAGATGGAATTGGGAAACAACGTAGTTGTCGATTTCAGTGTTGGTGTTTTGATTATTAATAATAGATTCCGGAAATTATTCTTATTGAATACGTCTAAGATTGAGTATGATGTCCATTTATTTTTCCTCTTGTTGTACAGCTAATTCAATTGAATTTAATTTATTTCATTCTTATATTCCATTTTTAAAACTCAGTTTTTATTATTATAAAAATTATTTACAAAAAAAATTCACCTGTATACTTATAACGTAAAGTAAGAAGAATATATTCCACAAAGTGTAAGAAAAATTATTTTGAACTGTTTGAATAATACAGTATCTTTTAGAGCTGCAGAAATTAGTCGAAATAATCGAATACACTGATTATTTAAAAAGCGTATTTCTATATTTAATGCATCATTGACATAAGCAGCAAAAATATTGTATGTTGTGAAGTAGGAGCACAAAGACAGCTATGCATTGGAGGAATGCAATACCAGAGATCAACCGCTAGGGGCAGCAGCTTTGTTTCTATCACGACACATAGTATAATCCTGTGTTTTGGCAGCACAACACACTTAGGCCATTTTTAAACACTGCATATGCTGTGTTTGTGGTGCTTTGTAAGTGATACATTTCAACGTCATTTCAACATTATTCCTTTGCGTGCCTGTAAGGATTACTTTCCTATAGCAACAAGCCCAGTCGTGTTTTATTCCCCACAAAATGTTCAAACCTGGGTGTGACGGTGAAAATGAGAAAATGAGATCTGACCTTTCTAATGCACCTTCTGACTTTTTCTAAAGCTGTGTTTAGAAATAAAAGCTGACTCTTTCCACTAGACTCTTCATTCACAGCAGGATTCATTTGCTTTTTAAAAACACATTACACGTATATGTTACCGACAGATTCTAAATCTATATTAAAAATATTTTGTCGCATAGGTTGAGTGTTTTTATTTTATTATTATTATTATTATTATTATTATTATTATTATTATCTATCTATCTATCTATCTATCTATCTATCTATCTATCTATATATCTATCTATCTATCTATCTATCTATCTATCTATCTATCTATCTTTTTGTTTGTTTGTTTGTTTGTTTGTTTTCACCTGAAACCGTTTGAGTGTTTTAGATTTTTTGAGATTATGAAATGGTTATTAATCGAATCAATTCTATTTAGGAGTTTAATTGTACTCTATAGGTTTGTATCAATTTATTTGCACTCTGAAAAGTCTTCATTTAACTTTGTGCTAGAGTGTACTCGATGGTCACGCATGTACACTCAAATGTCGTCCGAATAAACTCACAGAGAGGCCAGTCGTTGCTGTTCAGTTACATATTAATTGTCTGGGGTTTAGGCTTGGGGTTGCAGAAAATGTGTGATGTCCATTTGTCTGTTTGCGAGCTGGATTCCCAATCCCCTGTGACTCTTCGGCATGACTAAAAAAAAAAGTCTCCCTGTCTCCCTCGGAATAGTGCTGTTCTACCATCTTCAGACCCTAGAAGCAGCTGGACTGCTAGTGAATTTTTGGAGAAAAACTATAATTGGATGTGTTAGTTCACGGTTCAATTTTTACCATCAATTAGAGGAAGAAATCCCCTAAAGCAATGTAGTGTTCTAAAAGTAGAACAGAAATGCTTATCTTGCACATTTGGATTAGATAATGTCAGGAATAAGACAGACTAATGAGATCCACTATATGTGATTCTGTGGGTTTATCTGTGTGACATCTGCAGAAAGAAATTCAAGTGAATGGAATATGTTTGGAGCACTGAGGTAAAGACCTCTCAATAACCTTATATTATCCCACCTACATGCAGAATTACTTTTGAGACTTTATATAAAGAAAGCCCACAATTTTCCCACAATTTTCTCACAATCTAATGAATCTATTGTTGTTCTTGTGGTATGGTTGGCTTTACATACAAAAATATAAACATTCAACAAAATAGAAGACTTTATAAAAATTCTTTCTTCACAAATGCTAACTTTTGGAGGTTGGGTTCAGAGCACAAGGTCAGCCATGATACAGTGCCCCTGAAGCCCATGATACAGCGCCCAAGGGCCCAAAAGTGGCGGCTTGGCAATGCTGGTGATTGAACCCAGATCTTTGCCAACATCCCAGAGCCTTAACAACGTGAGCCACCATGATTACATTGCAATACTTTTTTTTAATCCTACAGGTAGATCATATTCCTGTAAGAGTCCACTGTAGCCTGTATGCAGCATGGAACAATCATTTACTGTACATACAGACATACAGTATAGACATTCATTGTGAAATAACAGTATATTTAATTTACATTCAGTATAACTCAATTATATTCAGTTCTATTACTGCTAGAAGGAGTATAAATAACAGTCAAAATATGAATGAATAACTAAATGAATGAATGAATGAATGAATGAATGAATGAATGAATGAATGAATGAATGAATGAATGAATGAAGGACACACGACAAATAAGAACAGGATTCCGACTAAATAATAACAACAATTAACACATGAGGAACAGGTGTGTAGAGGCGGGAAGGAAGAGACCAGGGCGGGGCAGACACGTGAACCCAGAACATCAACAAAAGCACGTGGCCAAAGTCCGGGCTGAGTCCTGACAGAATGGGCCAGCAGTTGTAGCTTGAAGTGCTGGAACTTAAACCCTGAGCCTCTGACCAACGGTCCTGTAAATATACTGTGTGTGTGTGTGTGTGTGTGTGTGTGTGTGTGTGTGTGTGTGTGTGTGTGTGTGTGTGTGTGTGTGTGTGTGTTTGTGTTTGTGTTTGTGTATGTGTGTGTTTCTTAACAAAATGCTTAGAACAGAGTTTAATTAGTAAAAGCAAAGTGACAAATAATGCTGAAAATTGTAATAGTAGAAACCCAAACAGTACTTAACTGTTTCTAATATAATGATTTTTTTTATTCTGGCAATTGCTTCGTGCTTTTGCATAACCTGAAGACATAATTCATGCTATGTAGAAGTGAGTCAAAATCTCCTCATCAGTACTGTGCAGCCATAAATGTTATTTAAAGGTTTAAACCGATATGAAGCCTCCAGCACTGGTAGCACAGAAAGGTGCAAGCTTGAAAAGTCAGATGTAAAATATTAGGACCCATAGGAATGAATTTTGCTGGCATTTCATGTCAGAAAAAACATGTTTACCATTTGTTTTGTAGAGAAAGAAGTGTTCACTAAGTAACAAATAGTGCAAAAGATAGTGCTGTTATTATTTTTCATATTTTACATTCTAATGAATAAAACACTTGAGGGTTTTTTGTTGTTTCTTTTTGCAATATTTACAAGTAGGAGCACACCAAGACACTTGCAGAAGTGCTTTAAGACTCATCTTCTTCACGCAGAGGACTTTGAACACACCCAGACACACACACACACACACACACACACACACACACACACACACACACACACACACACACACACACACACACACACACATTCAAGATAAATGAAAAAGCTCAACTGACGCTCTGTGTGTGTGTGTGTGTCTGTGTGTGTGTGTGTGTGTGTGTGTGTGTGTGAGAGAGAGAGAGAGAGAGAGAGAGAGAGAGAGAGAGAGAGAGAGAGAGAGAGAGAGAGAGAGAGAATTAAGAAACATGTATGACAAAGTGAATTAAAGCAAGTATTTAAGCAACTAATGGTGAATTAGCATGGCATCAGCTCACATTAACTGGGGCAAAGAGCTTTTCTCTGGCTACTGCAAAAAGTGGCAGTTAGGAGTAACGGGGTGCAAGTACAGGGGATAATAAAAGCCAGGCCACTAAACCCCTAATGCAATTACAGTTCGGCTTCTTTGAAATGAGGCAGCTGATTGCAGGACAGCATTCTCCCACTATCTGTATGTAGTGTATTACTTTCAGTGCATGCAGGAGGGAGTGTGTGATTAATATAGTGTCAGAAGGCAACCAGAAAAAAAAATAAAACACAATTTCTCTGAATCAAATTACTTGATGTAAGCTTGGTGTACGAATGTACTGTACAAAATATGCGTGCCAACTTCTATCATTTTAACTTTTTCCCCCTTAATCCAAACAGACCATTACTGTATATCTGGGGAAAAAAACTGGTTACAAATTAAAGTCATCTGATAAAACATATAACTTTTGCCTTACAAATCAGCTGATTTACATTGTATGCATTACAGTGTCTCATTATTACAGTTATTTTAAGAAGTGTAATAAAAATACTGCCTACTGGGTACAAAGAACAGAATTCACTGGTTCAGGTATTTACTTGGCTCCAAAACCTATTTTCTCTTTCGGACTTGTGATTGATTCAATCATATAATAACATGCTTACTGTAAGATTCCCATTAAAAATTAGGTCTAAGTGGTATGAATTTTTTATTTTTTTATTTTTTTTTTTGGCTTACTGCTTCTTATCATTATCTAAGCAGATAATTATGTGGCAGTGGAACAAAGTACAAGACAAGAGCTTTAGTTAATATTACCGTCAAACATCAGAACAGGGTAAAATGTGATCTCTGGATCTTTGATGATAACATGGATGTAAGTGCCAGAATTAGGTATATCAGAAGAGTAACAGCCTTTAGAAATCACACAGAGTTTTAGCTGTAAGTGAGCCACAGTTTTGTTGATGAAAGAGGTCAGACGAGAACAGCCAGACTGGTATGAGCGGACGAGGTTTACAACACCTGACACGTCAGATGACTAACGCAGATCAACAACAGCAGAAAAAACACCCTGGGTTCTGCTTTTGTCAGCCAAGAACAGAAACATGAGGCGGAAGCTGAGACTCACAAAAATTGGACGGTTGAAAATCATCAACTTATCTTTTTATAGCTTATAAAACTCTACACACTCTAACTATTCTGTCTGACACTGACTAGCATGCCATGGTCACATGTCAGTAAGATTATAGTGATGTTCGATGGGAACGTTTACATGACCGGCCTGAGTGGAGAACTGCATGAATTAGCAAATGTTCAGATGTTCGTATTAGTGCATAATGTGGACTAATGATTTCTATGAATTGCAATAAAAAGCCATTTTGAAGGCAACTGTACCATCTATATAATAAGGAAATTAGTTTACTGTATACTTACCTGTTTACCAACAACATACGGTTCATAAATGTTACTAACATGAACAACTGCACAGACACAAAGTCAGTTTCTCATGTCTGTAGAAGTCAAGTTAAATACAGTTTTGTCGGATGTGTGGGTTGGAAATTGGCAGCTAAATCATTTTCTCACCGTAAACAAATCCTTGTGCCCTTTTCACAAATGCTTCACGGTTAAATTATTGCTTGTTAATGGATTTCCACACAATAAAAGTGAGTTTATGGGTGAGAGAACGTGACAGCGTGCAAGAAGAACAAAAAAATAGGAAGGTGTAAAAAGAAAAGGCAACAAAGGTAGACAGTGTTTCTCAAAAGCAGGGATCAGACAAGTCACGAAATATCACTGCGAGATGAGTAATTAGTGGTATCTGATTTACCATTAGTCACCGAGCACTTGGACTCGATAGTCATCCAGCGTCTGAAGCGATTAGTCTCTTAGAAGCTTAGATTTCTCTGTAAATTGTAAAAAATACTGACATTGATGTTGTAAGCTCCCAAAGATGTACAGTATAGCCATCTTTATTCCATCATTCTCTCACAATGCTGGTGTTGCTAAAACCTTAGCATCAGAGTAGTATAGTTAGATTGTAGAGCACTTTAGCTTTAGTTCAATTCAATTTTAATCATATAGCATAATCATATAATCAAGAGACATTGGAACAAAGCAGATTTTTAGAAAGCAGGACGTACGATCCAGGCAGTTTACACAAGCTTGTCGAGAAACGGACCGTCTGCTATGATGTAAGGTTATGAGCACAAAGGTTATGAGTGATTCAGTTTGATCATTGTGATGGGTGTGCTTAGTTTTACACAATTATGTAGTTTTCTAAGTGTCTGAAAAAAGTATAACATGGCAAAAATGACTAGATATCTGAAAAAAAAAAACCACCACAACATTATCAGAACACAAAAACCAAACAGAAACTTCCATTAACTCCTATTTCCTCACAGCGACAAAATAAGGTGGCGAATTCTGTTTTTACTTTTATTAATGATACGCGTGCGGTCCAGCCGTCAACGAAGCATGGAGACAAAATTCTGTGCTTTATTAAAAACATAGAAGTGTCTGTATGGGCTCATCAACTGGCCTAACAAACTCTCTCTATGGCTTTCTAGGGAAAATTCTGGACTCGAGTTCTTGTCTAGAAATCCTTTAATTACCATATCTTTCCCAAATCTAAAACCTGCACTAATGATACAGAGTTGAATAGAAGACAGAGTTCTATCCTGTTCTCTTCTTCTCCTTTTTTCTATCCTAACTCATGCTATTGTCCACTTATAAGAACGCTTCACTGTTATCTGCTCAGCTTGATCCTTGCGCTAGTTAGTTACCCACAGAGGAGGAAGCCCTGGAGGGATCTGGGAGCGTGCACTAGTCTGAAGTGGTTTTAATAAATTGCAAAATTATATATATATATATATATATATATGAAGGCAAATTGTGACATGCTGGGCATTTCAAAATCTATTTTTATTTTAAAAGGATTTCACAAGGGCTGGAAAGAAGCCTACTTGTCTTTAAGCAATCTGTCTGCTTATATTCACCCTCGAGGAGTTAAAAGATTATTGTTATGTTGTGTTTTATTCTGATCTCTAATGCGGGAAAAATCCGTCTGCCACAATCCTTCTAGTCAAAATTCTTCCAGTCTGCCTTTTGCTATAAGGACCGGGTACAAGTATAACCTTTTACATAGTCGCTAACCCTCAGCCTTTGCACGTAAACACCCACACAGTCATACATTTACACACAAAAAACATAGGTATTGTTAAAAATGCTCCTTTGATCTCATAAAGACCAGGTCTGTTTGAGTGTCTCACACTCAAATGTGATAAAGAGGGAGAAAAAGACAGCCACAGGCTACGGGCTTCTCTCCACTTCACTAAAGACCTGGCTTATTTACTCTTATTGACCACCGTGACCACACGTCTCAACATGCATAATCATTAACTCGAACAATGGCTGCAGGAGACTAAGTGTCTTCAAATCCACTCTGTTTTTTGTCTCATGTTCACCGTGTCAGCATTCCGACATGTCACTGCTTTCATCCAGCTCTAAGTGCAGGCCCCGCTGACCAGACTCTAAGCAAAACTATTGTTAGGAAGACCAAAAAAAAATGGTCTGAGATCAATATAAAGGAACCGCTGTGGCATCTAAAGCTCTTAGGAAGCCTTGAGGGGATTCGACGGTGTCACCATGTCAAGTGAAGGCAGATTAATTCTACAATGGACCATTAGTGGGCTCAAGAGTAGGTAAGCTGTTGCAGGCTGGACCTCACACTGAGGTACTTCTGTTTAACCACTAAAAGGGTGACAGTTGACACTCAGCTTTAAAAGGGAAGGGTCAATTAGGAGGTCAATACTTGTAAAGATGATTAGTAGATAAAAGAGAGTAAATCTTAGAAAGCTGGACATGCTACAGAGATGCAACACATCAGTTAGACTTGACAACTAAACCTATTATGATATTTTAGGCAGTTCGATATGCAATGTCTAAAAGACAGAAATAAAGTTTATTATTCATCCATTCATTCATTTTCTACCGCTTATCCGAATTACCTCGGGTCACGGGGAGCCTGTGCCTATCTCAGGCGTCATCGGGCATCGAGGCAGGATACACCCTGGACGGAGTGCCAACCCATCGCAGGGCACACACACACTCTCATTCACTCACACACTCACACACTACGGACACTTTTCCAGAGATGACAATCAACCTACCATGCATGTCTTTGCACCTGGGGAGGAAACCAGAGTACCCGGAGGAAACCCCCGAGGCACGGAGAGAACATGCAAACTCCACACACACAAGGCGGAGGCGGGAATCGAACCCCCAACCCTGGAGGTGTGAGGTGAACGTGCTAACCACTAAGCCAATGTGCCCCCATACAGTTTATTACTGAGAATGAAATGTTTCTCTGATTGCCTGAGGTTTTGAAAACAACACATATCCATCCAAGGTGTGAGAGCTAAAATGTCCTGGGCAACGTAATAAGATGTGAAAAAAACTTTTCATGTTGTTGTAAGCAAAATTTAAAGACATGTTGGTGTGATGCAATGTAAATAGTAGTCTGGGTAATGGCCACATATTGCAGAAGTAACAGTGAAATACAAACATTGACAGAAAACATCTTCTGAAAACATGCTTGTACGCTGTAGACTAGAAAACCAGATGGTTTAGAGATGGTGTTAGATGTGCTGAAACAGGAAAGGAGAACAGAGGGAGAGAACTGGTGGAGAACAGTGAGTTAATTCATCCCATACACCCATAATCAAATTGCTGCCTGTGTTTCATAACGCGCTGAGCTTCTGATATTCTCTCTGGGCTGAACCATATCCTGATAATCAGAAATGATAGTCTAACCTCATCATGACCTGCATGCAGAGGCATTGTTTACATGGATGCTAGCACAGCCCTGGTTAATACAAAGAGATAGATTAAAAAACAAACTGCTGCTTACAGGGTGTTGTGCTGTGCAGATTTGTGCATCAGTATAACATTTCAGAGTTTGCTAGAATATTCTGTCTGCTGCTCTTGCTCTCATCTTTCAGTGATGAAGTATAAAAGCCGGACTACAGCCGACCAGATGTTATTTAGGTTTGTGATGACAGTATGAGTAAATCATTGTGTTATTAGTGGCAACTTCATAACAAAAAGACCATTTTCATTTTACAGACTCCAAAACCAAGGTTTTAATCGCAGTGTCTACAGTAATGCTGTACACAATATGGCCAAAAGGTTGTGGACACCTGACATTCACTTCCATACTGTATGTATGCCTTCCCCAAACACTTGTAATATATTTGTAAGCACACATTTATCTAAGATGTCTTTGTTTGCATTAGAGTTACTGTTTCCATTCACTGTAACTAACAGTCAGAGTTCCATGAAGATATGGTTTGCTACTGTAAGTTTGGCCGTACAGAAGCCCGGATCTCTTCCCCACTGAACACTTCTGGGATGAAATGGAATGCTGACTGCACCCCAGATCTCCTCAGTGTGGACGTCCACACATCATCGGTGCATGAGCTCACTAATGCTCTTGAAACTTAGAGGTTCTAAGAAGCCTTCTTTGAAAAGTGGAGGTTATTATGAAAGGAAAAGAGTTGTGTGTGATTGTCAACTATCCACAAACTTTTGGTCATATGGTGTACTTATACTTGGCTCTGAAGTATGAGTTATAATAATAATAGAATAATCTTTGGGAGTTACTTATGTTATGCACTTAACTTTGGTAATTCAATCAGTCTACAAGCGTACAGATTTATATATTCCAATCCTGTACCACTTACATTTAGCCAAACAGTATTATTTTGTTAATTTTATGCCATAGTTTATGTCAAAGTTTTACTCTGTTGTCACGTCTATTCTATTTTCCAGCTAGTAGACGACAATAAATGGCCGAACGATCTAACTAAAACAAACTTTTTGTACTGTTTATGGTTTCTTTTAGCATAATTAGTTATATAAAACTTCATTTTAGAGGAACAGACAATAGGAACAACACAAAACACTTGAACAATGTTAAATGAATGGAGACCCAAACTGCATTTCTTTTATTATTATTCAACTCATTTCTGTGACTAAATTATGGCTATAATTAAAGAAAATAATTCACTCCAATTGTTTGCCTTTTCGTGTACTATCCGATAATGTTTAAGAACACATAAGGGGCTTTTCAAGTTCTTTTATCACCTTGGCGATGGTCAATAATAAGGTGGAGCACGCGAACGCAGCCAAAACATCCCACCAGGAAGAGACAATGGTAATGGAGCCCAGGCTTTGCGTGCAAATCAGTGAACAAAGTCCAAAGCAAAGACAGCTCGTATGGGCCACTGATTTAATATCTCTTTTCAGCCACATGTGGTGGAAACGATGCTTTTGGAGGAATTTGTGAAAAGACAGCACATTCCTGGAATGTCATCCAAGAGGCCATGAGAAATCAGGAACAGGTGGACGTGAACGTGGAGGTCTCACAAGCTCAGACGGCTGATCCAGGAACCTTTATAGATGTTTATTAATCAGCTGCACATTTAAAAAGTGTATTAGATAAGGTCATTCGAAAAGTATTTTTTTTATTTATTTATGTTTGTTTGTTTAATAAACACTACAAGGTGGAATTCCAGATATCCCATCAAGATAAACTGTATTTCAAGATAAACAGTATTTCAAGATAAACAGTCTTTCAAGATAAACAGTAAGTGGAACTGTTGATTTGTTTTAAGAAAATGGCCAATGCGATTTAGCTGGCTTATCTTATTGTTTGTTTGCATTTTAATTAAAATATATGATTTCTAATATGGTCTGTGCAGTTCAAGGCAAGGATCAAGGACCAGAGTAAATGCTACTGTTACTAAAGGCAGCTTTATACTGTACTGTTTTTTTGGTCTGATTTTGCAAAAAATAAATTAAAAAATGTTTTGTTAAATAATTATTTGGCCATGACTGGAGATTGCCATAATCTGACATCTTCCTGCCGCTGCTTTAATACCATTTTGACTAAAGAGAGCTTATGATAAAGTTCTGGTCATGTCAAAAACATTTAACTTAAATCCTCTGCTTCGTCACTTGTCTTAAAGCCAGTAGAAGAGCAGCACAGGATGATGCGAAATTCACAGGATAACCACAAATAATGCCCTGGCAATGGCATGACTAATTGAATCATTCTAAACTGAAAAATATCCTTATAACCTCAAGCTCAACTGTTTATGGGGCTTTCCTTTATTCTACATTTATCATTAAAGCATCTTCACTGTAGAATCTGACATGAGTTTCACAGTCAATTATAGAACTCAGCCAAGATATTATTCCATCCATCCCACACAGCGTGACATGTAGTAATCGTAAAACGCCACTGTAATTGCAGTCTAAAGCCGACTTAAGAAATAAAGAGTGTGTGCTGTAGATTTAAGCAGCCAAAAGCCCAGATCTGGCTTTTCTATAAAAATCAACCAAACACATTGAGACAGATCTAAACACTTCAAGCCATGGCTCAGTATCAGTTTTAAAATAAACAGATTTCTACATTGCTTTTAGAAGCTACACAACCTTACGGAAATCAAGGCACTGATATACAGTCACTATCCTGCCCTATTTGTTGGTATAAAGATCAAGTAGGATAATATTAACTCATTCATTTTTGTGTTTGCTCATTTTTGTGTTTTATGTTTATTGTTTGTTTGTTTGTTTGTTTGTTTGTTTTGTTTAACACAGAGTTCGTTTAAACGAACATATCCGATATATTCTTCCTTAATAGTCACCCACAGCTCTTACAAGACGTTGTTTAATGAAATGATAAATCCTCTAACCTCCGTAAGGCGTCGAACACATTAAGACTTGTCTCCTCCTCGTCCTCCTCCCCCTCAGCAGCCACTGTTTGTGGTCAGCCATGTGGGTTGGAGCTTACCTAAAACACTACTTGGGTAAGAGGACTCCATAACACAAGACAAACGCCATCAAGAAGTAGAACTGAAGAAGAACACAAAGAAGAAGAAGAAGAAGAAGAAGAAGAAGAAGAAGAAGAAGAAGAAGAGCGATGGACGATCGAGCCTTTCAACTCACCTGAAAGGAAAGGACATGGAAGCTTGTTTTATTTCTTCTTCTTTTTTTTTTTTTTAATTAATGTCTAATTTCAGAAGAGGTAACAGAAACACGAGGACGACGAAGAACATTTATCAGCCTCAGATATCCAATTTTTCTCACATCCACTTGGAGACTCTGACTAGCTGGCGTTCGGATAATATATTTTATTTAATATTATATTATATTCTAAAGTGACAAATATTACATCATTTTAATATATGTATAAAAAATAAGAATAATAAAATGAATACATCGGAGACTAAGTTGGTATTTTGTGCGCTGGTGATGCTGCTGTTATCCTGCACAGAAGCCAAGGACCTGAACATCACGGTTGCGCGGTATGCGCGCGCGCCGCCGCCCATGTGCACCGGACCCACAGAGATTCGGGACGCGTTTAAGTACATAAACGCTGCCGTGTCGTGTGTCGTGTTCGTAGCTGGGCTCGTGGGGAACTCCGCACTACTGCGCATCATCTACGCAAATGAGCGCATGCGCAACGGGCCTAACCTGCTCATCGCGAGCCTGGCGCTTGGTGACCTCGTGCACATCGTAATCGGCATCCCTATTAACGTGTACAAGGTGAGAACAGCACTGATTTCCCTGTGAGATCATTCATCACTAACCACTTACATAATGATGTGCCTTGTTCTTGTTGTCTACAAGATAAGGAAACGTTTATTCATTATTGTTCTTACTGGTTTAAAAAAAAATGCCTCCTTGAATTTGTTAATAACTCTTTAATTATTTATGCCTGAAGATTATATTAAATATTTAAAAAGTGAAGAAAAATAAATACATTAATAATAATAATAATAATAATAATAATAATAATAATAATAATAATAATAATATAGTAATTTATATTCGTTAATTATATTAATTAATACCCAATACTTTGATAATACTACTACTACTACTACTACTACTACTACTACTACTACTAATAATAATAATAATAATAATAATAATAATAATAATAATAATAATAATTAGTTATTGAATTGTATAATTAGTAATATTAAATTATGATTTTTGTATTTCCCTGTTTTTATGTTTCTGAATGTGCCCCAAAAACACGTTTATCAAAATTCATAATTTCATAATTTGTTCAATTAATATAGTTAGTTTTGGAAATTAGATAGAAGTCATCGATTGCAGTACAACAGCCCAGTTGTATCTACCTCATAAAAGCTGAGACTGCAGATAGAATTGCGGGTATTATTAACATTTCACTGTATATGTTATTGACTAATTAAATATCTTTTTTAATTTGTTATATAATATAATGTCAAATCTGATCAAGCAAACTGGAATTGCCTCTTTTAGCTTCTGGCTGAAGACTGGCCTTTTGGTGTTGGAGTCTGCAAACTGGTTCCTTTTGTGCAGAAGGCTTCTGTTGGCATCACAGTCTTGAGTTTGTGTGCATTAAGCATAGACAGGTACAATAATACAAATCATTCACAAATAATTGAGTATTGTTTTATTTTGAGGATGGTTGTGTCATTATTGGCCATTTGTGCATGTGCTGTGTTATAAATGGTTTTTCTGTGTATTAGTTGCATGAATTACTGGAGAATACTGCAGGCATTTTGACATACGGTACCACTATTAGACATGCTGTAGTATTCTCTAGTATATCCTCAGAACTACATGATGAGCAGGATATCGAGTTTGCCGATATGTCAGAGCTACCCAGTAATATATAATAATAATTTTAGTAACACAGAATGAATGAGATCATTTGTATTGCTGTAGTATAAAGCATCAGTGAGTCCAGTCAAACAACCAGTAACCTTAAGCAGACACCCTTATACAGAGCAACTTGCATTCATCTCATATAATTGAAAGGCAAGGGCCCAATAGTGGTAGCTTGGTGGGCCTGGGATTTGAACTCATACCCCTCTAATCTTAACCACTGACCCTTCCTCCCTTTAACTAACAGCCAGTTTGGGCATAGTCTTATCTGTCTGCAGTATTTTGTAATGAACATTCACAGGCTAAACATAAACAACTGAGCAATTTAAATACAGTGATCTTGCCCAGAACAGAGAGTTTCCTAAATATGAGCATGAACAAATGAACATATGTTGTATAAGCAACCTGTGTCCAGTATGTTGCTCAATTGAGCGCAATTCTTTGCGACTCTATTTAACGCACAACACTTTATAAAGATAAAGCACGAAGCAGTCAACGTAATTGTCATGCTGTGCGTACACACTGTGCAGTGTAGCATTTATAAATAAGTTATCACATGGAAAGAAGAATGAGAAATATAAGTACAGGTCAAATGATTATTGTGCAGTGTGAATGTAGTGGTGTACTTTTTTGTAAACATCATCAACCTGTCTCACTTCTTCAAGATACCGTGCGGTAGCATCGTGGAGCCGTATCAAAGGAATCGGAGTGCCCAGGTGCACGACCATTGAGATCATACTGATATGGTTGTTGTCCATCATTCTGGCAGTGCCTGAGATCATTGCCTTTGACATGATCACTATGGATTATAAAGGAGATCACTTGAGGATCTGCCTGCTGCATCCCCTGCAAAAGAGCCAGGTCATGAAGGTCAGCGTGTGTGTGCGTGCGTGCGTGTGCGTGCGTGTGCGTGCGTGTGCGTGCGTGTGCGTGCGTGTGCGTGCGTGTGTGTGCACGCGTGTGTTTTTAATGCACAATAAACTCATTTGATAAACTTTTATTGCACAATTTTACAAATAGTTTCATAGTTCATGATTTTTTTTAGGTCAAATATTATTGCTGTTTTTTTTTTGTTTTTTTTTAGTAACAAGGTGAATTAATTTGACTATAAATTTATATTATGTAAACATAAAAAACGTATCAAATATCCATTTGATGCACATTATTAACATGGTGTTTATCTGTTCTTAGTTTTATAAGTTAGCAAAAGACTGGTGGCTCTTCAGCTTTTACTTCTGCATGCCACTGGCCTGCACCGCCATCTTCTACTCCCTCATGACCTGTGAAATGCTGCGAAGGAAGGACAGCGTGCAGATTGCTCTGAACGATCACTTGAAACACGTTGGTGTCCTCTATAACTGTTCATGAAATCTGAATCTTTGATCCTAATGTCTTAAAGCTTTGAAGGGGAAGTTCGATGCAACAACTCTTGCTTTATGTCTTTGAAAATATTGAGCGAGTTAAAATAAATATTCTTTCTCTTTCCACAGTGTCCTTGTGTGGGCAAAGCATTGTTTAGGCCACTTAATACACATAATAGTGTTACATAATAATAGCCATATGAGATGTCGAATTTTAATCAGGCACTAGCTACGAAAATCTATGATAGAACTGATTCTCTTCTTGATTCAGTGTCAACTGATTCAGTGTTCAGATATATTTGAGAGAGGAATGAAATAGGCACGCTGTTATAAGAAAATAATCACTGACGTGAAGTAATTGATTTCCAATAACAGCATCTCACAGAGTGCTTTATTCTCCTTATACTTTATTAATCAACGTTCACTTCATATACTATTAATCCATTTCTAGTTGCATACAAACAAGCTTGTATTATAGTAGCTTTAAACAGCCATGTTTACTCTACTGAAATTGATAATAAGACTTTTTCATGGTGGAAAATTGAAAGCATGAACATATCAACATTTTTTTTAATGTCATAAAAAAAATTCCTATGAAGTTGTTACTATAGAATAAAAAAATAAAACCTTGCAGCCAAATTTACTATCTGAGCTGCTGTTCCAGAAATTATTTAACACCGTAACAAAATCCAACAGTGGTGTAGTATAATATTACATAAAATAGTATAACGTTAGTATATTATGTGTATAACGTCTCCCAAACTCATTTTTCTGTGTTTTCGCCCCCTCTGATCTCGCCTGCCTGAGCTAATCACGCTCTTTATGTAGCCGATTTTCTTGTGTTTGTGAAGTTTTTTTGGCATATAGCACACTTTGATAAATTGTCAGTTAATGGAGAGAATGGAGTGAGATAGCTTCAAATGATCATCCATTTCCCAGCTCTCTATATACGAGAAAAGCACTGGTTCATTAACTCGTCTCATGCGTCTGTGTGTTTCTCCGCATGCTCCTGTGGGAGCGGGAAGCGCGGGGGAAACGGCAGGAGAAGCGGTTATTATGTTACCCGTTAGCGAGCTGAAAAACATAATCTGCTTTTTCTCAGCATTAGGTCTACTTTTAGTTTAAAGGTACCACAAAAAATTTCTCTGAGGTACAAACTAATTCTCAAAGGGAAACATATTATGATGGAGTCACTCATCTCTGTGCTTGTTTATATGGTGAAAGTTATTTTACTTTGAAAACTTCGGTATCAGAATGTGGTGTTTTCTACCGTAGAGACGTGAGGTGGCCAAGACCGTGTTCTGCTTGGTGTTGGTCTTTGCTCTGTGCTGGTTGCCTCTGCACCTGAGCCGCATTCTCAAGCTCACCCTTTATAATGAGGACGATCCAAACCGCTGTGAGCTTCTGAGGTAAACCACGAATACACACACACACACACACACACACACACACACACACACACACACACACACACCAGTTGATATGATTTGAATTACACTGATTTCCATATAGCAGCCGAGCAGCTCCAGACACACATTTATGAAAAGCCTGGAAAACACTTCCATGAATTGCTTTTTATGCAATAAATCTGGGAAATGTTTGTTCAGATTTTCTTATTGCCAATGAAAAACATGCCTGTAAATCTTTTTATAGAAAAATACACGTATGTATATCAATTATACAGTACGTTTCTCTATTTTATCAAAGTGTGTATGGTGTGTTTTCTCCAGCTTCTTCCTGGTCCTTGATTACATTGGGATCAACATGGCTTCAGTGAACTCATGCATCAACCCTATAGCTTTATATATAGTCAGCAAACGGTTTAAGAGCTGCTTCAAGGTAAGAAAACTCATTACTTTATACATACATCCATGATTCATACCTAGGGGTAACTTATACAAGCCAATCCACCTACTAGCCTTGTTTTAGTGGATAGAATAATCTATTTTCATATAATAGCCTTTCCATTATATGTACACTGAGTAGATACAGTAAGTACACCATATGGCCAAAGGAATGTAGACACCTCACCTACACAGCATATGTGCTTTTTGAACATACCATTTTAGATTAATTTCCTACTGTAACTTCAGGCTTTCCACTTGATTTTGGAGCATAGCTGTGTGGATTTGTATTCACTCAGCTACAAGAACATTGGTGAGATTTAACACTCTTCCTCTTCAGCTTTGTGCAACAGGTTTGTGCCTCTCAGGAAACTATAATGCTACAACATACAAAGACGTTTTATACAATTATTTGGGGGATGTGGTATGTTAGTAGTTGATAAAATAGAATAGAATAGATTAGAATAAATATAGAATAGAATAGAAAAAAATAGAAGCCTTTATTTTGTCACATATACATTACAGCCCACTGAAATTCTTTCCTTATCATATCCTGACTTTGAAAGTTGGTGTCAGAGCAAAGGGTCAGCCATGATACAGCACCCCGATGCCCCTTTTCCACCAAAAATAACCGGGTGCTGGTTCAGAGCTAGTGCTGGTGCTGGTTCAAAGTTGGTTCCACTGGCGAACCTTCTAAGACCCGGTTTGCCTTTCCACCGGCTAGAGAGCATCACAGAGCCGAGTCTGACGTCACTGTATACGTCTCAGGTTACCCAGCGCAGCGACGTTAGCGCAGCAGCGGCAAACACAAACACAACAACAATGGCGGATGTTGCTTTACTGTTAATGCTCATGGCTTTGTGAACCTACATTAGCATCCAAACGCGGCGATTCCAACGTGTACGTGCAGCTCCATGTAATCTGTATAAACGGAGGTTGTAATCGAGAAAGTATATAACGTTATTTTATCATTAACACAGAAACAAATTTAGCCTTAGCATGTAGCTACCTACTATCATGTGTGCTGATAATGTATCATATTGCTGTAAAGTAAAAGTGTATTAAACATTAGTAAACTTTACGTACATTATCAAATGCGTTAACAGTCCCGCCCACAGCCCCTGACGCAAGCGGTTCTTAAGTCTAGACCAGCAATGTTTTGGTGCTACTTAATTACCACTTTTCCTGGTTCAGAGCCGGTGCTTTGGCTGTCGATACAGCACTCAAACTGCCTCGGTGGAAAAGGGGCACTACAGCAGTGAGGGGTTAAGGGCCTTGTTCAAGGACCCAATAGTGGCAGCTTGGCAGTGTTGGGACTTGAACCCCGACTACACATAGGAAGGTTGTGAGTTTAAATCCCAGGCCAACCAATCTGCCAACCTGGCCCCCTGAGCAAGAACCTAAACCCTCAATTGCTCAGTTGTTTAAAATGAGATAAACATATAAATTGCTCTGGATTAGGGCATCTGCCATAGTGCAGTGAATATTTGCTTCCAGCTTTGTGGTGTCAACAAACCTTGGGCCATATGTATAGTGTATGTGTATCAAGTAAGCGATCAAAAAAGTAGGTGACACAATAGATGTTTCAGTGTCCTCTTACTTATCCTTTGTGACAGATCTGTTGTCCAAGTTTTAACTTTTGTTTTATTTTGTTCCCAGTCTTGCTTGTGTTGTTGGTGTTTGCCTCCTGAGGTGTTAGCAGTGGATGAACAGCCGTCCTGCATGAAGCTCAAATCGGCAGAGCGCGGGTCAGAAGCAGCAGCAGCCGAGCCAAAGAATATTATTTGTAATTCACACTTGCTGACTTTGAATCGCTGCTTAGAAGTGTACTCTGTCGTGCCACAGACAGAGCGTGGAATGATTTCGTCTTGTCTAACGGTCAAAGCACATTTATAGAGCTGAGAATAACATTCTCAGCTCTATTTGCATATAAAAATGACAGAATAAAATCTAATTCGTATGGAGTAAATCAAATGAAACACACCATGCTGTTACAATCACCATGATGCTGACTTGCTCTCATGATCCGCCAAAGCGTTCATATACTACAGCTTCTGTCACTGTTTTCTTGAAAGATGGCTTGATAATCCCAAATGAGGATGGAATGATCTTTAGTATTGTCATCTGAACAAATCTTAACAATGTTGATCCCACGCAGGATTCGGTGACTGTGCTGTTATAAATATGTAACAAATGATGTCACAAATGAGTAGTATTTGTAGGTAAAGTGATAGAACATCTTAGGGTGTGCTGTGCTAGAAAAATTATCAACGACAAGCTCGATATAAAGTGGAGCCATGTAAAATTTATTATTCCCCAATAACGCCACATCCCGAAGTGGATTATTTCTCTTATACATTTACATTATGGCATTTAGCAGACAGCCTTATCCAGAGTGACTTACAACTGAGCGTTAAGGGCCTTGCTCAGGGGCCCAGCAGTGGCAGCTTGGTGGACCTGGGGGTTGAACCCATGGTCTTCTGATCAGTAGCCCAACACCTTAACCACTGAGCTACCACATCTCGTATACCACCGCAAACTTGCCAACCATTACACAGCCCTTCCAGGATTTCGGCGCTGTTTAATAATTTTTTTAATTAATTCATTTTATTTCAAAACACTTCATTTATTTTATTCATTCATAGTGAAATTTTATGTTGTGGAATGTTGATGAAAAATGTTTGTATCTATAAGACCTTGTAACAGTATATAAGGTATAGAATGTTACATCGAAACCACGAATCTTTCTGTTGCGATGTCTTTACGGCTTTACAGTTTCTGTCTATTACAAATTATACTTCCGTTATAGTTCTAGTGTAAGTTGTAACTTTACAAATAAAAGCATACTAGTCATTAATGAGGGTGTTGTTATAAACATTGCAGCTAGTGTCATAACTGCTGTTCTACAAAAAAGGTCCTTATTTATAATTAGAAATATAGATATATTTAAATCTACTGACCAATCATATTCAATAAGAGTTATATAATATTCAACCTATAGGTTCCTATAGGACTATTTCTTATATCTTATACATCATCTCATACATTATACATTGCATATTCAAAGCTTTGTGTGTGAAATGTTTCATGTTTCAATATGTTATTATTTAATCTCTTACTTTAGTATCGCATACAGTATGTAAATGAGCCACTATGATATTTTTGTTATTACTTCTTTTTTTTTCAGGAATGTTATGTATTTTGAAGTTTGATATGATATTATATAGGTTATTGGTGTTACTCAGCAATTCTAACTGTCCATCGTGTTTGCTTCGCATCTCTGGGGTTGGTTTGATCTCCTTGTGAGTCAGGGGATTCCTCCGGCTCTGTTTCCTCCCCCAGTCTAAAGACATGAGTTGTTATTGTCTGTTGTGTGTAAACAAGGTTGTGAGTGTGTGTAATTGTGGCCTGCAATGTGTTGACACCATTGGGATTGACTCCAGGCTTTTTTGTATTTGAATTAATTGGAAGCCTTTATTATCGCCATAAATCTATTACAGCACAGTGCAATTCTTTTTTTCGCATATTCCAACTGAGGAGGTTGGGATCGGAGCACAGGGGCAGCTATGATAGAGCGTCTCTGGAGCAGAGATGGTTAAGGGCCCAACAGTGGCAGTTTGGCAGTGCTGGGGCTTGAACCCCTATCCTTACCCACTTAAGCCACCACTGCCCCTGTAACCCTTAAAGGATAAGTGGTACAGAAATTGGATGGATGGATGGATGGATGGATGGATGGATGACTGGCTGTCTGGCTGTTTGGCTGTCTGGCTGGCTGGATGGATGGATGGATGGATGGATGGATGGATGGATGGATGGATGGGATCTTATCTGATCATATATATAAATCTATATAAAATCAAGTGTATATTAAGTATAAACAGGCATTTTGTAACAGCCACACGTGACATATTTGCTATGACACAAAGTTAATTTTATTGTTAGCATGTGGAATACTTTAATCTTTAACCTGTAGCTGGCACTGAATTTGAGTAAAGACATGACAGATCTGGGTCAGACACAAAAGTATCAGCAGGTGGTTCAATGTTGGCAAAGCTCACTTCATCTCTGCTGATGAAAACCGAGCCTGAACCCATACAGCTTCATTTCCGTGTTTACTTCTGGACCAAAATAAACTTTTGTAATTTAGTTTTCCAGCTTTGCAAAGCTGCTTCTGAGGGAATAGTGTAGTGACTGTTTTTTTGTCAAGCGATCAAACTAAACTTTGAAACGATTTCAACATTCTGCCTTTGTTTATATGTATAGAAAGAATTTGAAGCGAGTAGTCTGATGTACAATTGGGTTACGACTAGAATACGCACACATGCAGCCAATTTGGGATTCAACAGAATTGGTTTAACAAAATGGTGTTATCTTTGTCATGTTTTTATTGCCTTTGTCTATTCAGAGGTCACGCGGTTTGCAGAGGAAGCAGTTCACATCATGTGAGAGAGAGAAAGGAAGGACTGAACTGCCACTTCTTATGACTCCTTCGTTTAACTCTCTGGTCACACACAGCACATTAAAGCTGTGAAATCTCACTTGGATACTTTTGTCCTCCCTCAGGGGCTGTGAAATTGGCATCAGTGGTGCTACTGATCAGCAGCAGTCTCCCTTCATGGTCCTTGTCAAATCAGAACGGCCAAAGGCCCTTAAATGACCAAGTAGATTACTTTCCATGGGCATTGCACCACGGTGTAATACATTTACATTTAGGTCCAAAAGTCTAAATTTACTATTAAATAAATGTTTATTTTGTTACATAGAAAATGTTGTGGAATTATATTTCTTCGTTATAAAACATGTAAAATGAAGAAATGCAAAATAAAATCCAAAATTGAGCGTTATTTTGTCTGTTGTTTTGCTTCACTGATCATTCTATTCAACATCAATACATTCAACATATACAAAAAAAAACTTGTTTCAGCCACTGAGATGCAGAAACAATTAATTCTACACTAAAGAAAATGTAAGATGCATGCATGATATATATTTCAATAATTAAATGAGGAAACACAAGCAAAGCTACAGTGTATATCAAGCAGAGGACAATACACGTTGACAATACGCATGCATATTCCAAGGTGTTTAAATGTTCACACAACAAGCCTTTTTTAGACTAAAAGCCTTTTTTTAGTTTTTGATCTCTCACTTTTTGGTTATTAATGGCTGGATTTGCCTGTTTGATTGGCTTTCAGTTACTGTAAGTGTTCATGGAAGACGTAGGACTTTTGTTTGGATTCCACCACTGAGGGAAAGTCAGTTTCAGGAGATTTCTTGCTGTGTAGGTACTACAACGTATCGGTCGTCACTAGACGTAGGTTGCATGAGGGAACATAAACCTCTAGGAGAGTGGTAAAGGAGGACAATGCTGTTCCAGGCAGACACTGAATTTGAATTGGATGTTACAGTACAATGTGAATGATACTAGTTCATGACGTATTGTTCCAGTAATGTGATGTTGATTTAAAAACTTGCACTGTTCAGCTTCTTCTTAATGCTGTGTGTCATTACATTAAGTTAAAAAAAGAAATTAAAGAAAAGAAAAGAAACAAAAGAACGGAAAACGAAAGAAAAGAAAACAAAAAGAAAAGATAAGAAAATAAAAAAGAAAAGAAAAGAAAGGAAAAGAAAGGAAAAGGAAAGAAAAGGAAAGGAAAAGGAAAGGAAAGAAAAAAGAAAAGAACGGAAAAGGAAAGAAAAGAAAAATGTTTATGCACTGAAAGAAAAAAGAAAAGAAAAGAAAACAAAAGGAAAAAAAGGAAAAGACAAAAAAGGTAAAGGAAAGAAAAACACTAATGCGCTAAAAACACTAAGAAAAGAAAGAAAGAAAGAAAGAAAGAAAGAAAGAAAGAAAGAAAGAAAGAAAGAAAGAAAGAAAGAAAGAAAGAAAGAAAGAAAGAAAGGAAAACACTAAAGTGCTAAAAAAAAAAACGAAAAAGAAAAGAAAAGAAAAGGAATTTTTGGTTTGAACCCGAAAACACAAAAACAGATCCAAATATTCTGAGCACTAAATAAATACAAATACAGAAAATAACACCGGATATAAATCAGTCACTGCAGGATGTTGTGTTTTTTTTTCTGTAATTATTATGGAAAAATTTCTCCATTTTTTGGCTGACATCAAAATTTCAAATCTTGCAGAATTTTTGCTGCTTTTTTGCAAAAATCTACGTGAATTGTGAAAATTCAAGCACAAGATTCTTCTTTTAAACTCCTACCAGCGGTTTCTTTGTTTGATGGCCATGCTCACGTTAACAGAAGAGGGCTTTGGGTGAATGAGCGTTGCGATGATGTCACACAATGAGTCTCGGCCCAAATATGTGGAAAATCTAAAAGCAAGCTCCTTTGTTTCCAAGCTTTTTCGAGTTTGCTTGGTTTCATGCGAAATTCTAGAGGAACTGTTACTGTTTATAGAGTATGTCAATTAGGATTCCTTAATTAAATTCCAGTCTTTAATCTTTTCTCATTTGTCATACAGTAATGCCAAAAATGAAATACTACAGTTCAGCTTTAAAGGAGATTTTTGGCGGAGCGTCGAGTGTTGCATTCCCTGCCTCTGAAGAAAACATGAAAATAGTTGGCTTGTTTTTTCAAAAGGGTAGCCAAGATTCCACGCAGGTTAGCTGAAATTTAAGACAAAACAACAACCTAAGAATTTTCACCCACGTTCCCTCTCTCTCCACACTCACGTTCTCTATCATTGTATCCTACACTTTAAAATATTTACTGTAGGATTTATTCCCACAAATTTACACTAAGATTTATTCAGATTCTTCCTGTTACTTTTACAGTCTATTACTGTATGACCCCAGTCATATAAAGCAAATTCTGGAAGATAAATACTTATAAATGTAATTAAAGTATAAAATAAAGCATGATGCATTACATTGGAGAAGAAGGCTAACACTCTTCAGTTCAATTTCTCTTCAGCCTTCGGTTCAATTTAATTCAATACAGAGCTTTGTTTGGCACTTTAAACAATGTCACAAAGCAGCTTTACAGAAATATATACATTTTATATAATATATTATAAGGGGGGCCATGGTGGCTTAGTGTTTACACCTCCAGTGGCCTCACACCTCCAGGGTTGGGGGTTCGATTCCCGCCTCCGCCTTGTGTGTGTGGAGTTTGCATGTTCTCCCCGTGCCTCGGGGGTTTCCTCTGGGTACTCCGGTTTCCTCCCCCGGTCCAAAGACATGCATGGTAGGTTGATTGGCATCTCTTGAAAAAAATGTCCGTAGTGTGTGTGTGTGTGTGTGAGTGTGTGTGTGTGTGTGCCCTGCGATGGGTTGGCACTCCGTCCAGGGTGTATCCTGCCTTGATGCCCGATGACGCCTGAGATAGGCACTGGCTCCCCGTGACCCGAGAAGTTAGTAATATAATATATAATATATTTAAACTTATAAAATTCTGTGGATAGTGGTGGCTCAAGCAGTAAAGGCTCTGGTTTGTTGATCAGCAGATCAGGGTCCAAGCTGCCACTGTTGGGCCCTTGAGCAAGGCCCTTAACCCTCACTGCTGTACCATAGCTGACCCTGTGCTCAGACCCCGACTTCCAACTTTGGGATATGCAAAGAAAGAATTTCACTGAGCTATAATGTGACAAAATAAAGGCCTCTATTCTTCTTCTTCTTCTTCTTCTTCTTCTTCTTCTTCTTATTATTATTATTATTATTATTATTATTATTATTATAATAATAATAATAATAATAATAATAATAATAATAATAATAATAATAATAATAATAATAATAATAATAATAATTAACAAGCTAGAAGCAAAGCAAGGATGATTTGAGGAAGGAAACTTGAAAGGAACCAGATCTCATCTTCATCTATGTGACATCGGATAATGCAATTATAAATAATTTCTCTTCTAAATCTGTGTGTGATATTGTCAAAAAGGAACTTATAAGCTTCAAGTTTTAACGTAAAATCTATTATATCAAACTGATGTTATTATCTGTTCAACGATGGAGACTTGAATGCAAACTGTTCTTAGCCTAACACTAATCCAAGGATGATGATTCACAGCCATTTTTATGGTTTCTATCTGGTTCCATCTACAATAAACTGATGGTGATGTTCATGCTTTATATATGGGGGTGTCCTTTTGTAGCAGGGAATGATTTTGACGGAAGGGGTCAAAATCACTGGTGTCTCAGTCAGGAGTAGCTTGAGAGAGACAGAGAGAGAGAGAGAGAGAGAGAGAGAGAGAGAGAGAGAGAGAGAGAGAGAGAGAGAGAGAGAGAGAGAGAGAGAGAGAGAAAGCGAGAGAGAGAGAGGGTGGAGTGAAAGAAGACAGATTACCAGCCACTCCACTATCTACAAACCTGAGTAAACGACTGTCTGATCTGTCACTCAAAACCTCAGCTACAGAGCCATCACAACCACCAACCATTCTCTCATGGCATTCTCTGATTCATGTCAAGGTTTTGCTAGCATATAACCAGATCACCCGTTCCTCAGGGTCATTCTCACCCATGGCGAGAATGTGAGATGTGTTTCTGCTCTAAATCCATATACAGATCGAATTGTTTTTCATTTAATCATGTAAAATAATAAACCAGTCTTCTGCTGTAAAACAAATACTGAACACGTTTGTGCTGCCCATTGGCTTAGTGGTTTAAATGTTCATAACACACATGTTTAGCATAGTTGTAGGGGTGAATCCCACCCTTTTCAGGGGTTTCCTCTTGGCACACCGCTTTCCTCCCCCCAGATGCCTATGGACTAAGACATGCCTAAGACATGCCTATAGTGTGGGAATGGGAGTGCGGGGGTGTGTGAGATCGTGTCCTACGAAGGCTTGGCACCATGACCAGCATGTCCCTCACTTAGAGTCCCCTGGGATAAACTCCAGGCTTTCTGGAACCCTACAGCCACATTGTCCCTTTGTAGATAAGACTGAAAGTCTTTGTGCTCGTATGAGACTATGACTAGGGAGGACCAGTGAAAAATCATGTCATCTACCTGTTTTAGAGTTTAAAATCAGTAAGACCATAAACTGTAAATGTCATTACAATGGAATACATGGTCATGTTTTCATTTCTGTAAAAAAAATAAATAAAAAAACTTCCAAAACAGAATCTATCTGAAAAGGAGAAAGAAGCAGAAATTCCCTGAGGACACATCATGGTGTAATATGTTTTATCTTCTCAAAATGATTGCTTTACAGAGTTTACCTCTGTTAAAGAAAGTTCAGCAAACGGTTCAACTTGCACTAATATTTGCAGAAGGGGAGTAAAAATGGGTTCGCACATACTTCTGGGTTAGCCGTTCAAACATTTGGGAGAAAAAGAAAAAAAAATGCTGAAATAATGAAAAGCTCTGTGGTGGGAAAGAGAAAGAGAGCCAGAGAAAGGTTTGAGGAACCTGAGGAATTGGATGTGCACTCACTATCTCTGCTTGCCAGATGAAAGAGTAGAAAGAAGAGAAATGGCATTCTCTCATTTGTTATTCCTTTTTTTTTTTTTTTTTAAATCCGTAAACATATATAGATAAGCCAGGTTGTTGGTTATTATAATTCAGCTTTGAAAATAAGTCTAGTTTGGGGTAAAACAGATCAGACATTTTGACTGCATTTTCAATGAAATTATTTTTAGTTGTGTTTCTAATGTCATATACCGGAGACTGCAAAGTGCTCAGGGCACAGAGAAAGGGCTCTGAGATCAATTTCATTTTATTAAAATATCTTTAAAGGTGAAAAGGCAGTAGCTCCCCGAGGACCTGAGGACGGAAGCAATAAGAATTTCTGCAGTAGGTCTGGTCTTAATAGAAAAAAAAGAAATAAAAAAAATGTCATTTAAAATAAAATAATAATAATAAAACAAATTTAAATTTTTTTTTTAAATTAACTTTTAAAAAAAATGTAAATGTTAATTCTCTAAAAAAAAAATAACAACAGTAAAGGGATGTACTGCACTGTATTAGTACAGTATATTTGATAGAAATGATGAAGATTAGCATCATCTGTAAGATTTCTCAGATAAATAAATGCTTAAAGCAACAAAAACAATCTCAACAGCTTCGACATGAACACAAAAATATTTTAAGATTATGAAGGTTGTGGCAGAGGATGTTACACACACACACACACACACACACACACACACACACACACACACACACACACACACACACACAAAGAAAAACCCAACAACAACAACAATATTTTAAAAGAATGATGAGCAGCTATGGGTTATCTGGGATAATTGGAATCAGGTGGGAAAACTACAAATGATAAATAGGCCCTGCTTTTCTTGTGACAGCTCTCATGCATAATATGCAACAAATAAATATATTATTTCTGCATAAATAACGTGAGTTCTCCACTGATACAGGTCTGCATTTTATTTTTTTTCCCTTCTGTCAGGAAAAAAAAGGTGTTAGACGACAGATTGTGAGAGACAGACAGACTCAAACCGTTTACAGATGGATGGAAAAGGATCAAATCAAAACAAGCTTCTGGATTTTTTTTCTTTCTTTCTTTTTTTTTTTTTTTTTTGGTATATTGGCTTGATTTACACACATGGCAAACGAGTTCTATTCATCCGCTTCATCGGCAGCTACCCAGGGCTACAGTAAATGAAAAATTAAATCATTTCAGAATGACGATACACTAAGCCTTTAAAATGAGGATTTTAATGTCTCTTGGCTTCTGGTCAGCCAGTCCAGAAGAGACCGAAGGTGAAACTGACGCAGATGTGAGATCCTTTTTTGTTACGGTTTCAAGACAAAGGCCAAGAAGGAAAGGGTTTGCAAGCATGCCATCATTAAAGGTGCTGAAAACATTTCAACACATATTCCTTCAGAACGAGAGCGATGACGACAAGTGCGAAAGGTTTCGACATCAAGGATGGTATAACGAGTTTTGCCTCTGTTTGGGTGATATGTGAGAGACAACATGCACTTTTTTTTTTTTTTTACTTTTTATGTTAGTTAAATAATAAATACACAATACATAAGCACATGTCAAATACAGAAATCTTTGGATATAAGGACTCAGGGATGAGACTATAACTGTTAAACAATAATTGAGCTGGTTACTGTAAGTCTGTTGTAATTTATCATTCATTCTAGACTATGTTATTAATATCAACTGTAAGAAAAATCTATGTTGTGCCCAATTAAAGACCAGATCCAGATCTGCCTTCTCTAATTAGGTGCAAATTTTTACTTAAAGTTGAAAAATATTGACGTTTTTCACGTTTGAGATGTAATCGAAAATGTCATTACAAGGTCTTCAAAAGGCAGAAGCTCATGTTGAACCTCTAGGACCCTAGGTTATGAACAAATCTCATAGTGACCCCTACTGGGCAATCAACAGGTTTTCCCTTTTAGTATGTCATGAAGTCTGCATATAGTTACTGTTTTTGAGCTTCTTTTTCTTACCTGGATTCTGTTATTTCCCCTAGACATATTAAATTACTTAATTTTATCCATGAATTACACTCATTAGTTCCATGTGTTATACAGTAAACAGCTTAACTCGTTAGATGACCTGAAATTCTAACTCTAAAATTCAAGGCTCAGTCAGAAGGCATTGTGATCTGATCTTCTTTTATTTTTCAATAATGTAGACTATGGTCCTTTAGCTCTAGATCAGGTCAAGTCATGTTTATATATCATTTGCCACAGTGTGTCAAGATATATGGACATTGAAATATAACATTTCCAATAATGACATAAAAAAAAACTTACTTTTTTTTAAAATATACAAATTTACATCTGAGCAATTGGGGTTAAGGGCCTTGCCCAGGGGCCCAGAATGGTACACTTGGTGGACTTTGTTTTTTATATATATTTGACCTTCTCAAGTGCAACTTAAAGAGGTGCTTTGAAGTCAAGCCTCTACAGGAAGCTAGTTATGGGAGCATATGACTTGGGTGGTGTTTGAGAACTTGAGGAGGTCGAAACCAACTGCTGTATCCTGGATCAGTTGCAGAGATGCGTTGAGGCAGACTCTATTCCAGTTTTGAAAAGACAAGGGACTGAACAATGTCCTGCAAGACCTCTCTGGATTGAAATGACCAGATACCTCCTATTCCTATACTTCCTAGTTGGTTGTCCATGGTTACTCCAGGGATGTGTGCTTTGACATATGGTGAGATCTAACAGTGATCCACGGAGATCATGTTGGGTTTTAGTTTCGGCTGATGAGCTGGAACACCATCATCCATGATGAGTTGTCCATCGGGACATGCTTAGATCCATACTGAAACGTGTGTCTGAGGGAGGAAAGAGAAGGTTGAGTTGAGTGTCATAAGCACAGCAGTGCTATGAGAACCCATGTGAGGATATGACCTCACTTGAAGAGTAGATATAGATAGATAGAGAACAGAAGAGAACTTGGAACTGAAACTTGTGGGACAGCAGTGTTGAGTGTGCATGTACAGTAGCATATGTGGATCTCTTACAAGTCATCTGATAATTCAAGCAAACCAGTTCCATGCTCCATCACTAAATACAAGACTCATAGGCATGGATAATAGAGCATTATGACTGTTTCAATTATCCACTGAAGCAAGGGTGAGCCAAAATGTTTTTGGGAATCTCCTCTGCTGTCTCTTTTATCGTGCATTATCAGAATCAGAATCAGAATCAGATTTATTGGCCAAGTGTGTTGACATACACAAGGAATTTGGTTCTGGCAGACTGTGACTCTCAAAGGTACAGATATAAATATACTACTATACAAGAAAACAATGCAGACAATGAGATATAATGTGGACAGAATGAGTATAAAATGTAGATGTAGAATGAATAAAATATATAAAATGTGAATATGGAATATGAAGGATAAGTAATCATATTATTATTATTTAAATAATAATAATAAAAAACATTCACCAACAAACCTAGCACTTTAATTCAATTCATTTCTCTGATCTCTAACATAAGTGATAATGGTCAGGGTTTGTCTTCTTTATCTCCTAAAAACTCAAGAAAGAACACAATTCTGTTTTTTTTTGTTTGTTTGTTTGTTTTGCATTCACCAATTTCTTGTTCCATTCAACATCATATTAGTGAGAAATCCAAAGTAGAAGTAGTAGAGACAACAACTGTCGGAGTCAAAGTTACATACGATATTGCATAGTTATAGAGTGTTGCACAAAGTTACAGCAGAGTCTCAGCACAGCTTGTTAGTGATCTAGGAGATGTCACATTAGGAAGTGAGAGAGCTAGACCTCGGCCTGAAGCCCTGTTGCATTGTTCTATTTATGTAGCATTGAAGAATGAGCTAAATCTCGCTGGTGTTATCAACACATAGCTGAACACTCAAGTTTAGTAGTAATGGCTCTCTAACAGTACAGTGATGTTGTGGTGGGCTGAAATCATGCTGTGATGATCATACAACATCACAGTCAGTACATCCCAATGTAAATACTTGGTTATACATTGTATTGCAATATTAAGCACACAGAATATTGTTATTTTTTAGCGTGTGTTTTCATGCTGTGGCTGTATTTGTAAATGCCACTGTATCTGTAAACTACAATTGGAGCTTCAGCTGCTGCTGTAATTGTCTCTGTGTCTGTAGTTACAATTGTATCTGTGTCTGTAGCTTTAGCTATAGCAGTATCTTTAGCTGTGACTGGAGCTGTAGCTACAGTTGTATCGGTATCTGTGTCTGTGTCTGTGTCTGTAGCTGTAGCTGTAACTATATTTACATTTCCTTTTACATCACTTGGCAGATGCACTAATCCACAGCGATGTACAAAAGTGCTTAAGTCTCAATCTCTAATATTTGTATTAGTATCAGTCTGTGGTGGTGTCTGTAACTACATTTGTATCTGTGGCTGTGGCTGTAGCTGTAACTTTATTTGTATCAGTATCTATGTCTGTAGCTGTAGCTATAGTTGTATCAGTATCTGTGTCTATAGCTGTAGCTTTATTTGTATTAGTATCTATGTCTGTAGCTGTAGCTATAGTTGTATCAGTATCTGTGTCTATAGCTGTAGCTTTATTTGTATTAGTATCTATGTCTGTAGCTGTAGCTATAGTTGTATCAGTATCTGTGTCTGTAGTTGTAGCTATAGTTGTGTCAGTATCTGTGTCTGTAGCTGTAGCTATAGTTGTGTCAGTATCTGTGTCTGTATCTGTAGCTAAAGTTGTGTCAGTGTCAGTAGCCATAGTTGTATCAGTATCTGTGTCTGTAGCTATAGTTGTGTCAGTAATGGTGTCTGTAGCTGTAGCTATAGTTTTGTCAGTGTCTGTAGCTATAGTTGTGTTGGCATCTGTGTCTGTAGCTGTAGCTATAGCTGTGTTGGTGTCTGTAGCTATAGTTGTGTTGGCATCTGTGTCTGTAGCTGTAGCTATAGCTGTGTCGGTGTCTGTAGCAGTAGCTTTATTTGTATTTGTATCTGTGTCTGTAGCTGTAGCTATAGTTGTATCAGTATTGGTGTCTGTAGCCGTAGCTATAGTTGTGTCAGTGTCTGTGTCTGTAGCTGTAGTAGTATCAGTATTGGTGTCTGTAACCGTAGCTATAGTTGTGTCAGTGTCTGTGTCTGTAGCTGTAGCTATAGATGTGTTGGTATCTGTGTCTGTAGCTATAGTTGTGTCTGTGTCTGTAGCTTTATTTGTACTAGTATCTGTGTCTGTGTCTGTAGCCATAGTTGTATCAGTATTGGTGTCTGTAACCTTAGCTATAGTTGTGTCAGTGTCTGTAGCTGTAGCTATAGTTGTGTCAGTGTCTGTAGCTGTAGCTATAGTTGTATCAGTATCTGTGTCTGTAGCTACAGTTGTAATAGCAATATCTGTTACTGTAGTTGTATATACAATTTCAGTTCTATCTGGAATTGTATCTGTAGCAGTATCTTTAGCTTTAGCTATATTGAAGTGGTACAGTAACTGTGGCTAATACTTTAACTGTACAAATGCAGCTGTAGTTGTAAATGCATCAGTATCTGTATTTGTAACTCTAATTACTACATATTTAGATGTGGTTGTAGCTGTATCTGTAGCTATAAATGTAGCTGTGTGTGTTTCTGAAGCTCCAGTTTACCACTTTACCAATAGCTGCAGCCAGATATGTGTTTATGTGCACTTCACCCTTATGAGTCATCTGACTAAGACACATGATTGTTGGTCGGTGAACATCTGTGCTGTTGCAGTAAGAATCACACTCAGTATGTTCTGTAGATCTATGCACAGAAAATTCAAGCAGATGCAGCTATATGACCACATGCCATGTCCCAAACCTCATGACATGATTGTAACTAGTTCAGCACCATAGCTTAAAATAAGTGGCATAGATGATATCAACTGCATGGTTTATAACAACACCTAAGTAGACAATCATATAAACACTTATCTAAGTAGCACAGATTGCTAAAGGGTGCTTAGCACACACAGCACGCTAGCCATTTTCTCACATTCTGCCAACATCCAGTTCAGCTTGAAGCTGCAGGCAGGGTTAAACATTGAAAGATCTAACAGACTTACTCTGCTTATTAAAAGGATGTTTATCACAGAGGTGTCAAGGGTAGAGCTGAGAGAGAGTTGCAAGCAATTAACTTTGAGTTGAGACGAAGCTGACAAACCGATGCACTGCTAGTCAGAATGTGTAAATTCATGGTGCAGACTGTCTGTCAAAGGAGCTCCTATTAGCCATTTCTCATTGTTCATGCACTGTAGCTATAGCAGATCACATGACCACTAGAACATATGCTAAGTTGATTATAAAAGAGTGACATGGACCATCTACTGAACTGATGCTTTAAAGAAAATAGTTGCAGGCTATTTTCCCTCGCTTTATCGACTGCATGACGTATCATGCATCTCTATTCATCGTCTGAAAATAAACTGCTCTAATGTAGTCATGCAACACATTTTGAACCAGGAGAATGCAACTGATAGATAAAGATAATTCTAATTGATATCAGTGTCTTGTTGCAAATGATATGGCATAGTGATATGACATAATGATATGACAACGATATGGAATAATGGCGGTGATGACTTGAGAGTCTTTCGGCAGCTTCAATTCAGACTGTTTATAACTGAGACGTGCACTCGAGCTCAATATATAAGTAGTTTCACATCTATCATTTTTTTTTATTCTTACTGGAGTGCCATGATTTCATTTGGGTAATACGGGTATTTTTTCTAATTTTACCTATACTACGGGTTGGAGGTTTATGTGATCTGCTGCCAGATTAAATATATTTCTCTCATTTTTTTTAAATGCTGACATTTATCGGTTATTGTTGGTACTAACGTTGTCATTTGTAATAGTGTGCATTGTACAGCCACTAAATTGGCTGATGTTTGCTCTCAGATTAGAAACAAAAACCTTTGTATAAACAAGATAAGGAATGCAATAAACATGAAATGGATTTTATTTCAGAACCCTAATCAGGCTGGTAAAACTGTAGTCATTTTCATGTGACTTACTGTTTGCAGTCCCTCCAGTGTCACCCAAATGAGGATGGGTTCCTTTTTTTGAGTCTGATTCCGCTCAAGGTTTCTTCCTCTTCCATCTAATGGAGCTTTTCCTGGCCACGGTTGCTTCAGACACCTCAGGCTTGTTTATTAGGTATAAATACAAACGCATTTAAATTTCTATTATATCAAACTTTCTGTACGTTTCTTATGTTCTGTAAAGCTGCTTTGAGACGATATCCATTGTTAAAAGCACTAAACAAATAGATTTGAATTCGTTCAATTTCTTACTGTATCTCATCAGAGACAACCTTTAAAAGTCCATCCATCAAACACAAATGTTTGAGAGAGTTAAATTGCTCATTTCCCCCAAATCCCAGTGCAGATTCCCAATACACCATGTCTCCACCTTCCACAGCACCCTCACCACCTGAGACAAGCCCGGAGAGCTATTGGGTCTCTCCAGATGGTGAAAAAATAGCTAGTACCATTTGTGTCCCTGGCCTGTGGACCACAGTGAACTTAGAAAGCTTTATTACCAGTACCTATGAGTGATCAGCATCAGTGTTGGTATCCTTCATATGATTGACTGGAACAGAGATTGATTAGTAATAACACTTGATGGATCGACATTGGTTTTTCATGTGGACTCTCTGTTTATTTGTTATTTTCTGAGAACAATTGCTTGTATTTTTCATGTATTTTCTTATTTAGTATAACAATTTTCATTACAAATGACATTACTGACAAGACTTTGAAATATTTTACATGAAAGTTATAATTTCAGAGTATTTGCTTTGTCCCCTTTTTTCTGCTTTAATGACTTTAATGACATGCTTGAGCTCTGTGTGAAACCTCATGATCCATTTTTGAGCAGATCCTTCAGAAGAGTATCGTCTAAACACACGCTTCAATAGAAGAGATTAGGTGTGAGGAAAAGTCTTCCTAACTGACCTTTAATACAAAGCAGATAACATGGTCAATATAACACATCTGCTTACCTTTAAATATGAACGTAAAAATAGTGTAGAATCCTTCTTCTTATACATTAAAAACAAAATTCTACAAACATCTATTCATTTCCAATTTAAATAAAAAATTGAATCCCAGATTTTATCCCAGATGTGGTCTTAGACATCTGGACCCCACTGCATGTAATGTATCCGTATACTGTCCCATTGTAAAACGCAATAAAATGTGGATCACAAAAAGAGAAAGCTATAATCAGAGCACAGGGTCAGTCATTATACAGAAATACAGAAAGAGTTGAAGGTTATGTGCCTTGTTTAAGGGTCCAATTGTGGCAGTCTGACAGATCTATTCTTAATAATTCACCTGTTAGTCACCAAAAAACTCGTCAAATATGAATAGCAACAAATCCTTCCCCTTTGTGAATAATAATTTTATCTTATAAGAGCTGTTTTTAGATATAAGATTGTCAGCCAACCAAATTCTGCAATTCTGAATGTACTGTTGTGGTAATAACACGCATTATAAAGGCTTTAATTCCGCTTGATGGTCATTCATAGGAACAGCACATATACATTGTTATTATTATTATTATTTTGGAAATATATTACAGTGCGCTATATAGCGATGCGTCTAATCCAAAATAAGTTGTCCTCATTAACACATTATCCTGTTATGGCAAAGAAACTCAAAGTGTAATATGTTTAGTCATAGTCATATGATCCCTGAGGTATTTAGACATGCTTTCAAATTGTACCAGAGATGTTATCAAAAAAAAAAAACAAAAAAAAAAAACAGATTACAAAACCTGCCCAGAGATGCATTGAATGTCATACAGTGGAAGTACTGGCTAGACAGGTACAATAAGGCACAACATAATAAGGCATTAGCTTTTAAGATCCCTCCATTTTTGCATTCTTGTTGCTTGAAATGTCTCACTTCAGTTAATGGTTGCTATATATTGTCATTAAGCTACCGTAGCTATCATAAACGGCTGGTGTAATAATCGATCTTACTGCTTATGTGCTTTTATCCATATAATTCAGTAATTTATTGAAAATTTATTTAGTTCATTTATTAATTCTACATACCATTTGGTCTGGATACAACCAGGCATGCCTTCTATTAGCATATTTGGCACTTGTTTGATGAGATTTTATTTCTTTTGAGGTACTGTATATGAGTTAAACCCGTTTAGAGAAAAGCCGAAAGAAGAAGAAGAAGTCTTCTTATCAATAATAGTTTGCATTTTAAGTACAGTTACATTGACCTGGTTAACATAGAGCTCTAGAGCAGCCATTGGGTGTCAGCAGAGACAAGCTCAGGTCGTCTTTCACGCCCTGCTTGAACATGCTCTTTGCACTTGTCTTCTTGTTAACAAGCAACATGTTATCTCTGTTCCTCTACCATGAGGGCTGAGCTCACAGTTGCCATGGGTGATGTGGTTTTCACCGAACTGTTTGACGTCAGTCAGAAAAGCAGAAGTAGGCGTGACTCTCTGCAACAGAAGGAGGAACCTCACCTTACAATGCAAACAAGCATTACAACAAGTGTTAGCCTTATACCACAGACCAGGGGGTTGGGACGCAAATTCTGTGGAAACGAATACTGAGGTATGTTAAACCTTAAGAAATAATAAGATAAGAGAATGTGTATGCTGAGGTATGAAAACTACAGGTTAAAAAAGTGCAGAATCGTCTATGGCCGTGACCCAGAGAAGATAATGGAGAAAGTGAAAGCGCTTCAAAGGTTGTGGTTGACAGGGGACATTTTGAGCTGTCAGTTAATTCAGTGGGTTCCTTTTTTTCCACTGCTGAAACATGACGGTTAATGAGTGACTACAGTCTCTACTCTCGTTCTACAAAACAGGCTAGGGCAAGGTACGTAGAGACAAAACAACACATTTTGAACAGACAAAACAAGTGTTGAACAGACAAGGAATAGCATTCATTGTGCAAAAAGTTTCTTTGTTCAGAAAACAAATCAGGCTTAGAGTTGAAGTACAGTATGTTATATTCAGTTGGAAGAGTTTGATCATATAATTACAGTACGTCTGTACCTAAGATTCTTACATTGGGATTTGAACATTCACTATACCGATACATTTCATACAAAAACTATTGTTTAGCATTACTAAAACTTTTTTTGTGTTAAGGATAAAACCCTTGGGGTATTCAAAAAAAAAAGAAAAGCTACTGCTGAAGGTTTTCTAAACAGCAGAACATTCTGTATTTTTTTCCTCTCTTATAACTTAGCACGTCGCCAACACTAAACAAATTTATTCCTTATCAAAACTTGTCAGACATTTTACCTGTTTATAGTTTCATTTTATGGATGAGCAACAAAGCAAGTTCCTGTTACTTTAGTTGTTTACAGTCTTATATCTGAATTGAAAAAGAAAAAAAAATGCAGTTATCACGTTATCACGTTACTGAAAGCACAAAGCCTTCCAACCTGTAGACTGGTCTGTGATGGAAAATATAACGACTTTTTACAAAATACCGACTCTGGAGACTCCTTCTGTAAAGAAATATCACCTTGCAGAAAACTGCAGCATTTCGATGACTACATTTAGTTTTATTTATCCGCTGTATCCGCCATATAACTGAAAGCAATCAGTATAATCCTGTTGTTAGTTTCGAAGTTAAAGCTGCTTTTTTTGGTGTTAGTTTCGAAGTTAGAGCTGCTTTTTTTTGTTATTAGTTTCGAAGTTAGAGCTGCTTTTATAAAAGTTAAAGTTTGAAACTTGCTATGTTACTAAATAGTTGTTCAAATTTCAGCACTCGGTTCACTACGTTTCCATTGAATTATCTGCACACTACAGTAGAATGGTTAGAATTAAAAGAATCTGTGTTATTCTGCCTTCAAAAATTGCTAACCTTATGCTACTTTGCAAAGAAAATGTCAAGGGAAGGATTAAAGGATTGTGATTAAATCTTGAGTACAAAAAAAAAACGATTTGGTGTTTGTTAAACATAATACTAGCTGACCTTTGGTGCATATCTACGGTTTAGTACTGAATGGTGTACAGTATTTGCTTCTCTATGGCTCTTATTTTTTTAATCATCTTATTTGATTCTTTTTCAATTCTTGGAATAGAGTCTACATAAGATTAGACGGTACGTTCTGTGCAAGAGAAAGAAAACTATGAACGTGTAATGATTCCCATTTGAAATCAATAAAGAGAGACACCAAGTCAATTAGAGGCCTAATGCAGTTCTTACCGGCTTAATTTCTCTCTCGATTTGTGTGGGGGTGGTGGAAAGTGGGCCCGGCGGTGTGAGTGAGGGAAAGAATGCATCATCTACACCTGGCCATACTTCAGTGCTAATTTTGTGTGACAAGGCTTCGCCTCTATGCATCGTTGAATGTGTTTGATATGTATATCACCAGACACGAATCTCGATCAAACCAGCACCTTGGGGGATGATGACTTATTGCATAGGTTCAACATCATAATCAAAACATCCAACAACCCTTCCCAAAAATAGGCCAAGGTTGATAACGAGACAGAAACCAGTACTGATATACTGTATAGTATTGCAATGCCGTTGGCGTGTCTGTTATGTGTTTCCACGAGGGATACTGTGGCGTCGGCTCTGTGCGCGCGTGTGTGTGTGTGTGTGTGTGTGTATGTGTGTGTGTGTGTGTGTGTGTGTGTGTGTGTGTGTGTGTGTGTGTGTGTGTGTGTGTGTGTGTAAGGTGGGGGATGAAGAGTCACTGCTCTGCATAACAACACCAGTGATGATAGGCAGAAGAAGTTCAGCCTCTTGCCAAGAGTTTTGGACAGAACTTGATAAACATTATGTCAGAGGCAGGGCAGAGAAAATCCAACACCAGGATTTATGTGAGACAAGATCTTCAGTAGCACAGGGGCAAAGTCTGTTTAAGATCTGCCCTATTTTTTTTTTTTTTACAGCACTGCTCAGAGTCTTAAATATCCCTCTGCCTGGGGTCTTCTGATCGATCACATTGCGGTTGTATCACCTATCATAAAATACTCTGAGTTGTTTCTATTATTTCAATTATTTATAGTATAAAGAAGATTGAACTTCACAAGGAAATGCCAAGGAAAACTTGACCTGAATGTAACCTCACACTTGTTCATGTTAATTTAAGGAGCGATTCTTTAACAATTTTTAGCCAGAATTTGATTTAATGCTAAAATAAAATCCATGGACTCCCACTGAATATTTCGTTCCTAAGCGTAATCCATTTATTCAAATATTAGGTTCATTATTTAAATGTACACAAATGTAATATTTTGACTATAGAGAGCCTTTTATTAAAATTATTTTATTGCTTTGTTTGGTGGTTAATATTAAATCTTAGTTATATATATATATATATATATATATATATATATATATATATATATATATATATATATATATATATAATTTTATTTTATTTTTAACCCCAAAGTTCCAGAATGTTCTTGTCATTTTAATTCTCAGTAAAATCTACTTAAATCATTATGTTATCATCCGTTATGTTTCCACATAATAAAAAAAGGATGATTTGCTTGATAGATTCCTCCATGAACAAGTGTTGAAGCATAAACAAAAACATACGCTTTTTTGCTCTATGAAACATCAATTAAGGATTAATTATCCATTTATTAATGGCATATAGGCTGTTTATACTTCTTAAATAGATCTGTGGTTTAAAATTTGATATAGAGACATGTTAAGCAGGTTCAAAATTGACTGTATATATATATACAGTATATAAACAATATCTAAGGGTTAAATCCTAAGGGTTAAATCCTAAGGGTTAAATCCTAACAAAACACAGGTTCAATTTGTCTCGAGTTTGAGTTGTTCCACAATAATTACCTCTTTAAATATACATGATTCGTGGATCCCTGAGCTCCCTAAAGCACAATTTTCAATAACTCGAGCATTAAAGAGAGCTGAAATGCTTCAACATGACACAGAAACATAGGGGTTAAACTCTGTAGACCATTTCACACCCACCGTTTCCGTTACGACAAATTAACTGTTTGTCACAAGAAAATATACACTCTTTTCCTCTACAAAACACGTATTTTAATTATGTCGATGATAACGTCTCCACTCGCCTCTCCTACAGTGCAGAAGATTAAGATGAGTTCTTTTTGAACATTACAGTTGGTTGGAGGAACTTAACAAAAACCTCATCTATGTTTGTTTCAGTGTAAAAGTTCCCTCTCAGCTTCCTCTAAATGTTACACGTGGCTGTGGGAGACTCTTTGAGTCATATTGATCAAGTTGTTAACAGACCTACTGAACTCATTTAACTTCCGACTTGCTCGTTGGGGATAAATACAAACATATTTAAATATATCTAATATTAATCTTGAATTTTTGTATTCTATTCATCTTTATATTATTCTTTATAATAACCTTTTGTTTTATGTTCATGTTCTATAAAGCTGCTTTGAGACAATGTCAATTGTTAAAAGCGTTATACAAATCAACTCGAATCGAATCGAATTGAATGTGTTGAAGGCTTGAACGAATATCCTACATTTCTCACTATTCCTACGTATCGTAACATGATTACTGATAGCATGTAGATTTTTATTTTTCGTACGGACAGTTCAAGGTCATTCTTTTATCCGTTAGCAACTGGAGGTGTTGCTTTTGTTTTATTTGATGTTTATGCTGATTTTTTTTTTACATTTCACATTATTGGCATAAATGTTCAAGATACAAGAATAGAAATCTTGAAGGGTTGATGTGCATCCATTTGTTTTTTTGTTTTGTTTTTTTGTTTGTTTTTTCTACTAACAGTATACAGTTAAACAAGTAAACTTGCAAACAATCAGAAAATAATTTTTCCACATACTGCAAATCAGAAAGATGAAAAAATGTTCCACACTTGAGGCAGGGATTTTACACTGTGGCAAGATGTGAAAGCTCTTAGTGGTCATAATTGGAGTGTGCATTTCTATTTTAAAATGTTCAGCAAATTCGGAGAATGTGTAGAGTGCTGATGCTTGTTGATTTGACTCAGTAATCTTCAGATCTAACTGCAAAGTACTTATACGATCGTTACTTATACGACCAAATAAAATTTGTAAATCTGATATATTTCTTGTACCTTTTGTGGCACCATCTTCTTCTTCGTCTTCTTCATCTTCTTATTATTATTCCTATTCTTCTTCTTATTATTATTATTATATAAGAAATTTTATTAGTACACAATGCAACATGCAGTACATTTTGTAGTGGTACTGCTAGTGATCTATAGATAGTAGAGTAAATTGATGTGATAGATGTAATAGTGGCAGTAATAGTAATAATAGCAGTAGTAGTGGTAACAGTAGCAGTGGTGGTAATAATAGCTAATGTTAATTGGTTGTGGTAGTGGTAGTAAAAGTTTTAGTGGTAGATGTACACTACTGTACTACCACTACTGGTAGCAGTGATAGTAATAGTGATGGTGGCAGTAGTAGTGGTAGTGGTGGTGATAGTAGCAACAATGATAGTAATGTTGGTGGTGGTAGATGTAGTGGGGCAGCAGTTGTAGTGGAAGAGGTTGTAGTGGTAGTAGTAGTGACAGTTGTAGTGGTGATGGTAGTAGTAGTATTAGTTATGGTTGTGGTGGTAGTAATGCTGGCAGTAATAGTGGTGGTGATAGTAGTAACGGTGATGGTAGTGGTGTTGATAGTAGTAATGTTGTTGGTAGTGGTGGGGACAGTAGAAACGTTGATATCAGTGGTTTAGATAGTAGTAATGGTGATGGTGGTGGTGACAGTAGTAACATGATGGTAGTGGTGATAGTAGTAACGTGATGGTAGTGGTGATAGTAGTAACGGGGATGGTAGTGGTGGTGATAGTAGTAACGGGGATGGTGGTGGTGATAGTAGTAACGTGATGGTGGTGGTGATAGTAATGTGATGGTGGCGGTGATAGTAATGTGATGGTAGTGTTGGTGATAGTAGTAACAATGATGGTAGTGGTGATAGTAGTAACGGTGATGGTAGTGGTGTTGATAGTAGTAATGTTGTTGGTAGTGGTGGGGACAGTAGAAACGTTGATATCAGTGGTTTAGATAGTAGTAATGGTGATGGTGGTGGTGACAGTAGTAACATGATGGTAGTGGTGATAGTAGTAACGTGATGGTAGTGGTGATAGTAGTAACGGGGATGGTAGTGGTGGTGATAGTAGTAACGGGGATGGTGGTGGTGATAGTAGTAACGTGATGGTGGTGGTGATAGTAATGTGATGGTGGCGGTGATAGTAATGTGATGGTAGTGTTGGTGATAGTAGTAACAATGATGGTAGTGGTGATAGTAGTAACGGTGATGGTAGTGGTGTTGATAGTAGTAATGTTGTTGGTAGTGGTGGGGACAGTAGAAATGTTGATATCAGTGGTTTAGATAGTAGTAATGGTGATGGTAGTGGTGATAGTAGCAACGTGATAGTAGTGGTGATAGTAGTAACTGTGATGGTGGTGGTGATAGTAGTAACGTGATGTGGTGGTGATAGTAATGTGATGGTAGTGGTGGTGATAGTAGTAACAATGATGGTAGTGGTGATAATAGTAACGGTGATGGTAGTGGTGGTGATAGTAGTAATGGTGATGGTAGTGGTGATAGTAGTAACGTGATGGTGGTGGTGATAGTAGTAACGTGATGGTGGTGGTGATAGTAATGTGATGGTAGTGGTGGTGATAGTAGTAACAATGATGGTAGTGGTGATAGTAGTAACGGTGATGGTAGTGGTGTTGATAGTAGTAATGGTGTTGGTAGTGGTGGGGACAGTAGAAATGTTGATATCAGTGGTTTAGATAGTAGTAATGGTGATGGTGGTGGTGACAGTAGTAACATGATGGTAGTGGTGATAGTAGTAACGTGATGGTAGTGGTGATAGTAGTAACGGGGATGGTGGTGGTGACAGTAGTAACTGTGATGGTGGTGGTGACAGTAGTAACTGTGATGGTGGTGGTGATAGTAGTAACGTGATGTGGTGGTGATAGTAGTAACGTGATGTGGTGGTGATAGTAATGTGATGTGGTGGTGATAGTAGTAACGTGATGTGGTGGTGATAGTAGTAACGTGATGTGGTGGTGATAGTAATGTGATGGTAGTGGTGGTGATAGTAGTAACAATGATGGTAGTGGTGATAGTAGTAACGGTGATGGTAGTGGTGTTGATAGTAGTAATGTTGTTGGTAGTGGTGATAGTAGTAACGTGATGGTGGAGGTGATAGTAGTAACGTGATGGTGGTGGTGATAGTAGTAACGGTGATGGTGGTGGTGATAGTAACGTGATAGTGGAGGTGATAGTAGTAACGTGATGGTGGTGGTGATAGTAGTAACGGTGATGGTGGTGGTGATAGTAGTAACGTGATGGTGGAGGTGATAGTAGTAACGTGATGGTGGTGGTGATAGTAGTAACGGTGATGGTGGTGGTGATAGTAGTAACGTGATGGTAGTGGTGATAGTAGTAACGTGATGGTAGTGGTGATAGTAGTAACGTGATGGTGGTAGTGGTGATAGTAGTAACGTGATGGTGGTAGTAGTTGGTCTTTGATGTTGAATGCCAGAAAATGTTCTAACGTGTGCCTCATAGTACGATATCATAGTATACAAATTGTATTCCCTTATTATTATTAAATAATAGATTAAAAGTGCTATCTATTAATATTGCCCTTTCTTGTGGCTGTTTTACTTGTAGGCTCCCCGTAACTTAGACGAAACACCGCAATGAATATGTTCAAAGTCTATTATATAAAGGAAGGCAGAATGTAGAATCTCCAGCAAAGCCGCTCATTAGAAGGGAGCACTACATAGTTTTGACAATGATGAGAAGGCTCACGCCGTGAGGCCTCTTTGCTCCGAGCACTACTGCTTGCTTTAGTTCCTACTATAATGTAAAAAAAAAAACAACAACCAAATATTTTCTGTCTACGGGTCTTCCAGAGAACAAGGCAAAGAATTCATAATTAGACCACAGTGAGCCTTACACACAGACACAGACACAGGTGGGAGAACTATGGGAGAAACATAACCCTAGGGAGTTAAATGCCTTGAAGCTAGAAGCAGCTTCGGTAGTCCAGGTGTGCCTCGGTTGTCAAGGTGCTGTCACCATGCTTACGTCCTGTAACATGACACCGAATGAGGGAGCGGTAAGGTAAGGGGGGAGGGGAAATGCATGCGAGCGAGAGTGTGAGTGAGAGAGAGCGAGAGAGAGTGAGAGAGAGAGAGAGCGAGAGAGAGAGAGAGAGAGAGAGAGAGAGAGAGAGAGAGAGAGAGAGAGAGAGAGAGAGAAAACGATTTTCATAGGACAACAGCTATGAAGTAGCCCGAAACAGGATTTTCAGGTAAAACCTTAAACATTTACTGATGCCCTAGTGTTTCCAGACTGTTAACACTACACAAAGGGTAAAAGAGAGATCAGAGCCAATATGTAGTGATCACGTAGCCACCGGTAAACAAATACATTCATGGAAAAGGCGACAAAACCATCAAAACCATCAATGAAGCAGTCGGTTCTACGGCAGGTAACGCTAAGATCCAATAATAATAAGTCACTGTACATTTTTACAAATTTATAAATTTATATTTTACAAATTTATAAAATAGATTTAGCTCTAATTTTGTGTAAAATTTGAGCATGATATTAGTGTGCGACCTATGAATGTAGACTGTATGTATTCTGATGTTTCATTAGTGGACATAGGATGTCATGTTTTACAATAAACAAAGTATGTTGTTCATCTGGATGAGCTGAGTAATATTGAGAGTACTCATTGTACTACATCAGGTGATGTGTCTACATTTGCATCGTTCCTACGTGAAGTATTAGACTATTCTTTGTACATACTATTAAACACTGCTCATTAGTTCCTTATAAGGTCATTAACACCTGTTATGTGAACATCTCTGCACTGCTGACTGGAACTGAACTTTCTTATTTCAGCCACAAAAGGGGTTTGTTTATCTAACACGATCACCAAAGCTCCAAGCAATAAACTATAAACTTTTAGTTATTATTATTATTATTATTTTTTTTAATACTGTTTAAAGCTAGGGCTTTTGGTTTGTATTGGTTAGTAATTTTCAACCATCACGCTTGCAGCTGCTGTTTTAACCCGCTCTTACTTGCCGTGATGTCAGCAGAACATTTCCTTCCTGTTTCTCGTGTGGTGTGTCTACAAAAAAGATAAGCGAGTGCAGCTAGAGCAGTCATGGAGGACGAGAGAAAAAGTTGTTTACAGATTGCTACAGCAGCACGGCCGATGTAAGGCATCGGAGGGAACGAGACGCAAACCCGAGTTGTAATGTAACGTTCTCTGTACTCTGCTGATTGAATAGATATGGACAAAATCAGTGGTGGATGATTGTTTTCACTTGAAATGCGCTATTGCTATGAAATGTCTTAGCTAATACAACTTAGCATGATGGCAAACATCAATCTCAATCTATATCAACGTTAGAAGCGCTAACTTACTGGTTTCCTCTTTTTCAGATTTCCAGCTGCCTAACCACTGAAAACAGCAATGAAGTGAAACTTGCCTGTGCCTCTTTGCTGCTATTTAAACATGGATGTTCAAAAGTGTTGCCTTTTCATAGAGCTTGGTGTGTTCTCTGAGTCAAACTAAAACTTTTTGGAACTGAAACCATCGTCTGTAAGCCAGAAAAGGTTCACTGTGATGACTTCTTAGGCCCATTATCGGTGTTTAACATGGCCGCTGTGGTTCAGCAGACCGAGAGCGCCTGGGATGGCGCATGCAAAGAAGAAGACGATTCGTTGCAGGTACAGTAGTATTCTGTTTTCTAGGTTTTACAATGCCTTCATATACACAAATTCTAAGTGATACTTAACTAGTTGTCTTCCATTTTAAAAAGAGGGTTGAAAGCCCATTTCACTGTCAATTATTCATGTGCTGCTTCACTGTGTGGGCAACATAATGAAAGCTGCCATGACCTTGATTCACTCAACCCACTTCTATTATGGAACAAGCTAATGCTGATGACAGGGAGGATTGTCACTCACTGCTTTATGAAGATCTGTCCGACACCTAATTCACAAATTTTCTTCTTCTTTTCCCTCCTTTTTCCTCCAGTTGGAAGATCCATCATCTTTCCCCGCAGTAATCGTGGAGCAAATGCCACATAGTCACATGCTCAATTATTCGGGTCTGACTTGTGACCAGCCATTAAGACTGGGATTGGATCGCGATACTGTTGATGACATGGCACAACTGACAGGTCAGAAGATATTTCCTACTCAGGTTTCCTCAAAAATTTGAAGGGTCTTTCATTCCCTTTTTGTTCAGTTTTTTTTTAAGAGTGAGACTGGGTTTATACAGTGAGGGGAAATAAGTAAAAATGTATATATATATATATACGTATGCATTTTTGTACATATATATGTATATATATATATACATATATATGTACAAAAATGCATATATACACTGAATTTTCATACTTAATAATATAATTAATTCAAAAAAATTAATCTGGAGAGAGAACTATCTACATTTTTCATACTGTAGATAACAAAGTTTAGTAGTAGTTTAGTTTAATTATCAACAGCACTGTTTTTTTTTCCTATTTGTGGTGACAATCCTTTTTCTCTCTTATCAATGTTGTGTTTTTAAACATATTTTAAACATTTTTTTAATAATTATAGATACACCATTTTTTTAATATTAGTAAGTACAAAGTCACAAGACATTCAAATAGGAAGTGCACTGGAAGTACATCAAATGAAACACAAACACACACACGCACACGCGCACACGCGCGCGCACACACACACACACACACACACACACACACACACACACACACACACACACACACACACACACACACACACACACACACACACACACACACACACCAGGGCTGTCAAATGTCACGCATTGAGCGTGAAAGTCACGTATTTTGTCTTTTGTCACGATCTCCCACCACACATTGTATTTCTCATGCAGAAAAACTTACTATTTATCATATATTTAATATGCCGCAGCGCACAAAACTTATCTGTCCGCACCGCCGTCGAGCCTTGACTTACCAATCAGAAAAAGAGGCTACACAATAGCCAATCAGAAAATAGCACTGTTGTATATGGGTAAGATTTAACGCAACAACCAATGAAAAAAAAAACATATTCATTAGCGATCGTATTTCTCGATGGTCGGTTTGAACAAAACCTCAACACGAAACAGCTTGTCTCTGGACGGGACATTGTCCTCAATCATGACCCTAAAAATGGCTGGGCTTGTGCTGAACTGTTTTAAATGTGAGCAACATTACAAATGATAAAGGAGTCCAAAAAGGCAACAAACACTTACAATAAACAACACCAGTCATAATCTCTCTCTCTCTCTCTCTCTCTCTCTCTCTCTCTCTCTCTCTCTCTCTCTCTCTCTCTCTCTCTCTCTCTCTCTCACACACACACACACACACACACACACACACACACACACACACACACACACACACACACACTGGAAATTTCACTCTTGCCTGTCTTCAATACTTGAAAGCCCTGCACACACACACACACACACACACACACACACACACACACACACACACACACACACACACACACACACACACAATGAATGATCAGTTTTGATTGGTCTAGATTGTTGATTAATTTTTATATCAGGAACAATGAAACACATTAGTTCACAGGTTTATATTAATACGCTTGTTCTAACGATGTTTGCTTTCTATAGCAACAGTTAACACAGGGACTTGTATGGGGGGGACATCTATATATTTAAAAAGATTAAAAATGTGTTGTTCTTTAAAAAAATTTAGATAAATAAATTTTATAATAATAATAATAATAATAATAAACAACAACAACAACAACAACAACAACAACAACAACAATAATAATAATAATAATAATAGTTAGCCTTCATGTCATATTTTTTCAGTATGTAATTATTTATTTGTTTGTTTGTTTGTGTAAAAAGCTTGTCTTTTTTTAATTTTATGTTGGATTTTGCTGTTGAGATGTTTCAGAAAAAACACTTAATCCTACAACTACAACATAGTAAACAATACGAGTCAGCCAGTGAGTCGATTGTATTACGACTCTATCGCTCAATCCAAAACGGCTCCCTTTTGCCGCCTAGTACACTTCAAAAGGTGTTAAAGCCATCAGGCCGCACGCTATCTAGTGCACTACTTAGATAATGAAGAGTATATTTGGGACACGGCACCAGGCCCCACCCCAGGCCAAGTTCTCACGTGAACGGCTAACAAGGACGCAGCCAGGAGCGTAATGTTGACGTCTGCGCTGCTGCCCGACAGACAGATTAGACAACTCGCAAAAAAAAGCCAAACGTGTAAAAATGTAAGCGTTTATACAGGTTTAAAGTTACAGTTTTGGGACAGGAACTCACGCCATACGCACTTAAGTGTTTCAGAAAAGTGAGTAAAATTCAGAGCGAGTAGTTTGGTGTAAATATGTGTTATGCTTGAATGTTTGTGTCGTGTCACGTCATGTAACGCCACATTAGCCATTAAAAGTACTCTTAGTAAGTGTAGCTGTCATTTAACTGCTTTATAAAACATACAGGGAACTTTTGCTGTTGTTGACTAAAGTGGGCTAATATTTGTTAGCCACTTAGCTGATACTTATCTCATTCTAAAAGCTTAAAACTACCTACTGTACTGTTTATTAGATGGATGGATGGATGGATGGATGGATGTAGATGGATGTAGATGGATGGCATCTACCAGAAGTGCAAAGAGTAGCAATTGTGCAAATAAACATGTAAACATATGTACAGCATGTAATATATATATGTAAACATATGTGTAGCATGTAATATACATAGATATATCGATATATATGTAAACATATGTAATATGTGTGTGTGTGTGTGTGTATATATATATATATATATATATATATATATATATATATACACACACACACACACATACATATTACATATGTTTGCATATATATCGATATATATGTAAACATATGTATAGCATGTTTACATTATAAATAAAAAAATATATGTAAACATGAACAGCATGTGTTATATACATGTAAACATATATCATAGATAGATATATAGATATATGTAAACATATGTACAGCATGTAATATATATAGAGATATATGTACAGTAAATAAATATAAAGGCTAGGGTATTGTGCGAGATTTAAAATACAGTGAACAGAAGGAAAACAGAGACTTTGTACGTGCAAAAAGTATATAAAATAATTAAATAAATACAAAAACAGATTAATGAATAATGCACAAAGACAGATAGCAATTGTGCAAATAGACAAGTGCAGATAAACATGTAAATATATGTACAGCATGTAATATAAATATAAATATTGTGTGTGTAAACATATATCATGTAATATACATAGATATGTATGTAAATGTGTGTGTATGTATGTATATATAGATAGATAGATAGATAGATAGATAGATAGATAGATAGATATAAAAAAATATGTAAACATGAACAGCATATATGTAAACATACAGTAACAGCAAATAAATATAAAGGCTAGGGTATTGTGTGAGATTTAAAATACAATGGACAGAAGGAAAACAGAGAGACTATGTACGTGCAAAAATTATATAAAATAATTAAATAAATACAAAAACAGATTAATGAATAATGCAGAAAGATGGATAGCTGATGTAATGTTTTTGTTTGTCTTTCAGTGGACGCTTATCAGAGTGGTAATGAAGATGTCATGATGGAGAGTGCAGAAGCAGCTGAAGCGCTGATGAACATCGATTCCTCCACTCCACTTGCACTAGATGACAAACAGATACGTAAGTGTCTGCAGTGTATAGATAAGGCTGACTTTCCGCTCGATTCTGTTCACATTATGCACACTGTTACAGGTGTGAACTAGAAGAAGAAATAAGTCATTGAGCAATATGGTACAACCCATCAGGTCACGCCAGTGATGAATGATGACTTGATGCATCCCTAGAAAGGGTTTGAGATTTTTACAGTCTGATAACTTGATGGGGAAACATTAAAGTTTCGTGCTCTTATTGGTATTAATTGACGATCATAAAAATAGGGGTAAATCTTCGCAGTCATGAAACATTTGTGGACACATGATCATCACAGCCTCAAAAGATAACAAAATGTAAGTCTTTGTATGCTGTAGTGTTAGAATTTTACTTAACTAGAGCTATGGGGTGCAAACCTGTTCAAGCACGACAATGGGTGTGTCTCTCAATCAGCTCTCTAGCTCCCTAGGCCGTGAATCAGTATAACATGTACATAAGTTGGAGCACTGGTAAAGACCCTGGCTCACAATACATTGAGACATCTGGCAACATGACTAAGCATTGTAAATCATTACCACGGGCATTTATCAACAACAGGCAAGACTGATATACCTGACATTACATTTCATAGGTTTTAAATATTTTATGGAAATTTATATGTCATGGTACTTTATGCTAAATAGTAGACTAGCAGATTAATATATATATATATATATATATATATATATATATATATATATATATATATTTATATATACACATTCATTCATTCATTTTCTACCGCTTATCCGAACTTCTCGGGTCACAGGGAGCCTCTGCCTATCTCAGGCGTCATCGGGCATCGAGGCAGGATACACCCTTTCCAACCCATTGCAGGGCGCACACACACACACACACTGTCATTCACTCACACACTGTTACAACCAGGATGGAAGGAGACAGACCCATATGCAGGATAGCTTCAAATGAAAGGGGTTTAATAAATAATAAAGACAAATGACGACACTTAACAGGGACTAGACGTAACTAATGATTCCACGCGGCTCACTTAAATATAAAAGACAATGAGACACGATTAGGAACAGGTGTGGAGACAGGGAGGAGCAGAAGAAGGCGGGGCAGACACGTGACGAGGAAGGTAAACAAAGGCACATGGCCAAAAGTCCGGACTGAATCCTGACAGACACACACTAAGGACAATTTTCCAGAGATGGCAATCAACCTACCATGCATGTCTTTGGAACGGGGGAGGAAACCCCCGTGGCACGGGGAGAACATGCAACATTTGTAGAACATTTGTTAGCAAATTTTTTTTTTTTTGTGACATCATTTCCGGTAACTGAACACAGTGTACATTGATGTTCCCTGGTTTTGGTGGTGCATTGTGGGAATTAAAAGTACCAGTTCACAGAAAGGATTTTTGTTGTGATTAAAATGGGCCTCACTGAACCCCACCTTTTGGATAAACTGGAACACTGACCTCCTGCACCCCAGACCTCCTCGCCTGGCATCAGTGTCTGACCTCATTAATGCTTGACAGAAAAGTAAAGCTTGTAATAACAGCAAAGTGGGCTGATCTTCAAATCTGGACTGGGATGTTCAATAAGCGCATGTTGGTGTAAGCCACAAACCTTTGGCTATATATATAGTGTGTGTGTGTGTTTGTGTGTGTGGGGGGGTGTCGGGTGTTATAATGCCATTCCAATCAAAGAGAGAAGTTGCATTGCAGAAGTGTAAGGTGGAGCAGTGTGCAGTGCTGCATAACCAAAAATAGACAGTTTCATTTAGTTCTGGCCAGTTCTGGTGTGGTTGATAGCTATTGTGTATAATAAAGTATGCTAGGAATGGCAGAAGTGGCAATGTAATGTTTACACAGTAGAAAATTAGAGAGCAAAGAGCTTTCAGTGCAGTCTGCCTCCCCTGCACGGAGAAATGGGGGTATTATGCTTTAGTATTATTTAAAAGGAGTCAGGATGTCGGAGGTTAGGGAACGTTACACAACGAAAGGAATGAGAACCACTAGAACAAGGAACGTGGTTAAATATGACAGGGTAGATGGTAATAGTTAGAACTGTATGTTAATCAGGTAACAGCCTAATCGTACTATTTGAGAGACCAAACCACTACGACGCTAGTCTTTTTTTTTTTTTTCCTTTTTTTTTTAATTTCCTTAAATGTTCAAGCTTGTCTCCATTCTGCAAACCATGACCATTCTAATGCCTGCATGTCACAATGACTGCATTATTATTCACTCCAAACAGCCATTCTTTATTCGATGTTTTTTGCTTTCCCTCCAATCTTATAGCTCACATGTTTTTTTTGACGTCGTCTCTGTTAGAAGGGAACCAGTTTTTAATGGACGGTGTTGTTGGACAGCAACAATGGATTCAACTTCCAAAAGGATCTTTACAAGAAGACAAACCAAAGGTTAAAAAGGGTGAGCCAAACACATGGCACATAATATATAGTTAACTCTCTTCCTGAACTGGATTGTAAAATTATATTCATTGTTCTTCGGTACTTTTTATGACCCTCAGGTAGAAGACCCAAGCGACCAAGGGAACATTCCCCAATGCCTGACATAACTATTAAGAAGAGCAAGGACAGCAAAGGTGAGAGACATTTTCCTGCACTAATGATATTTTTATAGATTGTTCAGCTCATGACTCTAATCTTCCTCACTTATCTATTTGCCTGCAGGAAATACATTGTACCTTTGGGAGTTTTTGATTGCTTTGCTGCAGGACAGGAATGCTTGTCCTAGATACATCAAGTGGACCAACTGGGAAAAGGGCATATTCAAGCTTGTGGACTCCAAGGCTGTGTCTCAATTATGGGGCAAACACAAAAACAAACCGGACATGAACTACGAAACAATGGGAAGAGCACTTCGGTAAGTTTTCTTGCCATGCTTCACTCCAGTTGAGTATATTCATGCTTTTAATGATTTGCCTCATTGTCCCTTCTAACAGATACTACTACCAGCGTGGTATCCTGAATAAAGTCGAGGGTCAGAGACTCGTGTATCAGTTTGCAGAGATGCCAAAGAACATCGTCTACATAGGTGATGACAACGACAGCCCAGGTGGCAATAACATCAACATTTCAAATGAAGATGATGATGATCACTCCAATGAGACATCCTTCAATGAACTAACATCCTTAAGCTTTACCCCATCTTCTCAGTCAAAAATGCTCACTTCCAAAACACCAATGGTCACCAAAGTCCGTAAGGCAGTGAACGGAAGCCAACGGAAGCCAGCTAACAACCCCGGCGAGGTTACAGGAGACAACAAATCAGCCCGCCCGTTAGGTCTCATCCAGCAGCAGCATCTACCCATTGTTTCAGCAGAGGTGCTTAAAACTCTTCAGAATGTCCAGTCTCTCCAACCAGGCCAGCACGGGTCGGTTTTCCGCACAGCTCAGCTGTTAGAAAGCCTCCGTGACAAGCAAGAGACCTTGGAGACAAAGGAACAGCTGGAGGCACCTCAGATTGTTACGCTTCAACTGGTACCTGTGTCTTCCACCGAAGAAGGAATGGATGGGTCCGTAACTTCACCTCAGTTCATCATGCAAGCCATTCCAGAGACCATCTCGGAGGAGCTAACCCTCGTAGTACAGAACGTCACCTTGGACAAGGCTTCTTCTGATCCTTGCCAAGTCGATGTCAAGGAAGAATTCGAAGGATCCATCGTCTCCAGTACTGCGTCAAGTAGTGCCTCAGTAGTGACAATGTCTGGTGGGCAACAGTTGGTTTCTCAACCTTCTGGTACCGTTATCCATTCTGTAGTCACCGCGACAGAACCAAAGATATCAGGTCAGATAAGTGACCCAGACCACAAAGAGGTCTGCGAAGCTCTAACATACTCCCATGATGTCCCACAAAGTCCAGACATGGATAAGAAGAACCTGTCGGAAATAAAGGTGGAGCCCTTAAGTGTGGTCATCTTTAATGACCCCTTGGTGGGTTACACCTCCAACGAGTCCACAGAGTTGTCTGACTAAACTCAGGCTAGACTGAAACCTCAGATTGTCGAATGCCATTAAAGCCTTACTCATCACATTCCTTTGGGACTTGCACATGCACTGGAATTTACAGGCACTCCTTTTTCTTTGTGTCTTATGTTTTGCACCAGCTTTGCCTTGCTATGCCATTTAAATATTATTATTTTTTAGGAGGACCAATGATTCTTATGCAGCTTATTCTGAGCTTAAGTCCTATTTTCCTTACTTAAGTGCCCTAAATCATATACTTCAACAATGTTCCTCAGGGTTCTGACACAACTGGTAATGTGTCAGTGATGTCGCTATGAAACAGAAGGCCAACCACAACCACTTTATCATTCACAGGAGAGATCTCATGGATAGGGACTTCATCCTTAGCAAATCTATTACTAAAGCATAAAAGATATGATGAGTTAGTGATACTGTATGTAATTCGTATGTCCTTGGTAAAGATGCACATCGTGACGATGGTTAAATCTGTATTTTACAAACACCTCTCGTTCATATTTAACCTTATTCATACCTGGATCAAATGTGTGACTTGGTTATAAATATTAACAAAATATGCTGTATTTTTATTGACCAAATAAATATCTTTACTTAAAAAATACTGTATGTTTTAAAAAGCCTATCCTGTGCTGTTGACTGTATTGCTGTTAATGTTGTTTGAGAAATATATGTGACCGAAAAAGAAGCTGAAAAATCAGGTGTTGTGTCCAAGTGACAATCATTTCATATTACTTTTATTCAGAATATATGTACGTTATATTCAAAAGAGTTTAATGATGCACTGTAGCCTGGTTTGAGATTAATTATATTTGAGAGAGGAAAAACAAGTGTGCCTCTATATGCATTCATTACCTAGGAACTTTTCTAGCATTGTGTTAAAATGGGAATTTAAAAATTGGGTTTTAAAACTTTGGGCTCGATATTTAGATTTCAAAAACAAGGAACCTGATCTGGAACTCTGTGGAAGCATAGATGGATTTGTTTATGCATGTTTCAACTCTTTTTTTAAGCTATTTAACATGGCGTCTTTTGTTCCATCCAAATTTTTGATTACAATGACTTCATGTTTCAAACCGATGATCAGAAATGCTGTAGTTTAAAGCTTTTTTGACATAACTAGCCAATAATTGAGCCTATGTTGGCTGAAAAGAAGATGAATTCCTCTTCCGGCATGACCTGCTAATATTGGATCGTCTTTTTTTTTTTTTTCTGTATATGCCAGCTGTTTAATCTATAATCTTGCGCTTTTGTTTTTGTTCCTTCTGTGTTCCGTGGACTGATAACTGTTCTGGTTGAATGTGACTCCCAATTTTTTATTACATTTTTTTTATTGAAAAAGCCTGTACAATGCTTCTGGATATCAAAGCCATACTGTTTGATGTCTCTAATTAAATACAATTGAAAATGGCTTCAATTTTCCTTAATTATTTTGCTTTCAGTAGGAATTTTTTTTTAGATGAATTTCTTTGACATGATTAAAGAAACCTCAAGAATACCGTATTGGTTTGTCTTGTTATTGGCAAGTTATACATATATTCTTGACCATATTTTTTATTTTACATTCAGGAGATTTTTTTGGGTATAAAAATGTGGAATACGCTTCGTCTGTTGATGAATAAAGGCCATTTTAAATGAAAGACTTACCTTCAGCAAAGCATTCACGTGATTGTTCATGTTAGCAAAGTTGATTTGAAGCTGAAAGTCTTTTATACCCTTAAATCGTTGGATTAATGTTGGCCCTAAATGTTTTTATAATTTGTAATGATAAAATACCTTTTTTTTTTTCACTTTTTACTTTGACCACTTGGAATAATGTGATATGGGATCTATCTATCTATCTATCTATCTATCTATCTATCTATCTATCTATCTATCTATCTATCTATCTGTCTATCTATCTATCTGTCTATCTATCTATCTATCTATCTATCTATCTATCAGCTGGGTGCTGGATTTACTTTGCTTTTTGATTTACTCAGCATCATACTACATAATCTCCATAACAGTGGATATAAAGTCTACACACCCCTGTTAAAATTTTAATGCTGTAAAAAATTTCATTAACGGTGAGATCTTTTTTCCCCCCACATTTAATGTAATAGAGCAACCAACAGAATTCAAGTGAAAAACAATGGGGAAAATAAAACTGAATCAGAGAGAGAAACAGACATCATTAACAGTAACATTTGTAATATCTTATGAGCATTTAATTCAATTAACAAAGTAGAAATTGTATATAGGTTATATGCTATTTATAGGACGGGACATGAATACTGCTATGAATATAACATGAATGCTGTACTGTAGCGTTTATAGCTGTGTCATGACATAGGCATGTGACCACAGGGTGTAACCAGTAAACCTTGCACTTGGTCTTGTGCATTTTATTCTTCTTTGAATTAGCTTTATTATCAGCTTCCTTTTATAGAAGACATGTTTTTCAGCCATTTTCAGCTAAATTAAAAAGAAAGAAATAAAAGGTTTTCTATTGTAGATGTAATATGGTGGTCAGATAACTATACATATTGTATATGTTTTACCATAATATTTATTTATGTTAATGCCTTATTACAAACCTCATATTTGCTATGTTGATTTTTTTTTAATGAAATGGTTGTCTGGTGGATAAGTTACATTATATCTGTGGTGAGATAATGACTTTTATTAGTTTAGATTATTTTATATATATATATTTTAAATATATATATATATATAAAGGGGATACTTTTTTTTAAACACCAACAACTTTAGACACCAAGACCTTAAAATAGTTATTTACACATATAAGCTGTATATAAAAGCACTTATTTGGTCAAGAGTTTCCTCGTTGTTTTATTACAGCCGAAATGTTCACGCTTTCGGTTCCTCGTGTTTACACGGAAGCCAAGCAACTGCCGTCTCTACGATGAACAATATGTTAAAACCACCCGTTTTCGGTCAAACGTTCCTCCTACTGTAGATTTACATAAAGGGAAACAGTTCCCTGCGCTACGATTGGCCTTTAACACAATCTCCTCACAAGTCAGCCAATCGTAGCGCAAGAGGGCGGGCTTTACGGAATACAGGTAGGGGGAAATATCACTAGCTCACATCCAGAACGTTCTAGACATTCTCGAAGAGACAGCGGGGTAATGGCAAGCGACAAGTGCGTGCATCCTAAAGTGAAATGTTTTGTGTTAAAAGTGTGTTTTTTTTAAAGGTATATTAGTAATACAGACATCTTCTCGTTGCAGGAGTTTTACTGACAGCTTTATAGACGCGGACCCAGCGCGAGCTCTTGAGGTAATGCTATTAGCTAACAGTTAGCTTTGGGGTGCTATTAGAATTAGCTAACTCTCTTAACAGCTGACGTCTACACACTAATATGTCCTCATTGACAAGATAACGTGACGGTCATTTGCTTTCTAATCAGCTTAGATTTTAAGATGTTAACCATATAATGACAAACTCTAGAATGCTAGTTAGCTAAGCTAATATAAATGATGTGATATGCTAAGTTAGCTTAGCACAGCTGTGTGGTAGCTAACTAGCCGTGTTGCTAGGTTATGTGCTTGAAATGATTTAACGTACAGATGGATCTGTTTAAGTTAGAGATAATATACGACACTGGCTGGGCCACATTGTGCTTTTTAATCATTTATAGTTGTGTTTAATGCTATAGAGCATCATTAAAAATTAAACAAATAAATAAATAAAAAGCTCCTATTATCACTTAATAATTTGAGACTAATAATGACCAGATTTTAAAAATTATGTTTAACAATGTAAAACACTTGTTGATATGTTGGACTGTTTTGTTGTGGGCTGTTTATTTAACCTTTATTATAGGAGTCTCTGGTTTGTGTGCTTTGTAACAGTGCTTTGTAAAGTGCTGTGCAAAGTTTTATCAGCACAGGAAAGTCTTCAGGAAAGTGAATTTTAAGCTTGATTTATAAAAATGACAAGCTTCGCTTTTTGAGAGGAGAAGACGAATACGAAGAAGCGAGATGTGATCAAGTGGAGATAGAAAGAAAATGAGACGTGTGGGAGGGAATGATTGTTTCTGTAATATGTAAGTGTGGATGGGAAGACTAGTCTCTCAGAGGTAACACGAAATCTAACTATAAACCATTACAGTTCACAACATGCTGTTCGTTCATAAACGTTGTAATCGATGGCAAGTTGCCGTATTGTAAGCGGAATAACACTCCAAACCGTGCACTTAATGGAAAAGGAAATAATGCATCAGGATGTCATCAGGATGTCACTTCTATAAAAGTTTTGATATCTGTGGAAAACTCTCATATTCTTATTCAGAGTAAGTGTCCTTATTCCATTGATTTTGATCCATTGTATACATCTGTTATCTGTTGACATGTTGCCACCAGAAAGGCTTTAGTAAAGGACATACATATTAACTGTTATTGTTTGTGTAAACAGACCATTGCTATACGTTGTTGCCACACACACACACACACACACACAGAGCTAGTTGGTCACTGGAAATTGGGTTTGTACCTCTCTATCAGTTATGCAAATTATTATCTGACATGCGTTTCTTTGGTAAAACCTTGCAGTATTTTTTGTTAAAAAGTAGGCTTTGCTGTTCATTTATCCGTTGATTACTTTTTGTGGTATAAGAGGAATAAAACTCTTCAGAATTAAAGGGAAAACCAATCAACTTCAAAGTGTTATAATTAACTCTGCTTTGTAACAGGCCACACTGCAACCCTCCATCAATGATTATATTCCTATAACAACAGGCCCTGTCATGTCTTATTCATTAATTATTCATAATTAAAGCCATGGTTTTAATCGCCTCATTCTGTCGTTTTATGTTTTTCCTGCCGAGACACCCTAGTATCTTTCCCTGTGCTTATCTGCCTGTCTCCTTATCCACCTCCGCTTTCTACCCTATCCACTTTATTTTTTTTTCTTATTACTGCAATATTTAGCCTCTGCAGTATTAGGGCTGGGCGATATGGCTGAAAACTGTATCACGATATCAGTGTTTCATATCGGTTGATATAGATTATTGATTTTTTTTATGACCCATTTAAAATAAGGACCAGGAGAAAAAATATACTACATTTAAACAATTTTATTTTAAACTTAACCTTTCTCTTAAACTTAGCGTTTTATCGAACACATTTTTTTATCGATATCGATCATGTATCTATTTTCTGCTTTTTTCCCAGGAGCTGAACGTGGCTTTAGGTGAGAAGGCGGACCATGCGGAATGGCTGTGCCAACGAGCATATGCACATATCTTGCTCAAAGACTATAACAGTAAGTGATTGTGTGTTCTCTAAGTCTCATGTTGTTATTATTAAAGTCCTTTTGCTCATGTTCTTCCAGAATGATGTTGGGTGCTCCAAAGGTTTATTTAAACAGGTTTTAATGGGTGTTTTAATGCTGATGTTTGTTAGCCTGGACAGTAGATCTTTGTTGTCTTATTCGAAATGCTTGGATTGGATGCAGTGAAGTACTTCAAATATAGCAGGATGACAGCTGTGACTGATAACTTATATTGTCTGGAACATAACTACAGTTGTGTACAAAATGACGTACTACACTACATGCAGTACATTCTACTGTAAGTATCTTCTCACATGGAATACTCACCGAAAGAGTCCTAGTTTCCCAGTCGATATCAAACATGCATGATGCCATGCCACTAATCTTTTCCCACCGAATAAATATGAGATATGAATCATTAATGATTTGGTGCAGGTGTTTTAAATGCTCTGATATGACCTGACACGGCCTGGATGCCTCGTCCCCTTTCCTCCAGCTCACTGGTTTGTGGATCCATGGGCTAAGCTGTAAATGGAAAAAGTTTTTAGTTTGTTAATATAAGAAAAAAATCTTTCAGTGTGGATTCGATTTAGCTAACATTTGACAGGTATATATTTATTGTCAGTTGACTGTATTTATTAGTTTCCACTAAAAAATTCACTGTTAAACGAAAAATATTCGTTTTGCCTTTAAAAGATTCCAGTGAAATGTGAGATTTCAAATGAAGCGATTGAGTTTAAATTTGCAAACATGTTTAAACACTTTGAGCAGCAGAATAACAGGAAATGGTGCTTATGTGGATCTTAGACAAGCGATCTGTAAAAGGGTTTTGATCTAAAATAGATACAGTTTACTGAGCATTCCTGCGAAGTGCACCTAATCTTTTCACAGCCGTTGCTGCTATAGACTTTCAGCTGATTATGACTCAGTGGTATTGCAACGCTCTCTTTACTCTGAAAGGATGGACGTGCTCACTTTTGGGCTCATTCGTAAAATTATGAAATACAATTCAGATGAAATAATAACATTGAAGTAATGTTTTTTTTTTTTGACTCGTCAGTAACATTGTGACGCAGTTGCAATAGACCTTGTTTCACAAAGTGTGCTAATGTGGACTCTGTCTAGCTGTTTTTTAGTTTGTAGTCCATTTTTCACTACATTTTGCAGCTAGGCTTGATGAAATTGCTGTGATTCCACCCATTACTGCTTTTACCAATGCCAACCGAGCTGTTATACTCTATATACTGTTATGTGCTGGGACATGCATGTGTGTGTAAAATATAGTGCAGACCTCTGATTAGTCAAATGCTGTCAAATTAGTCTAATTGCCCAGTGGGTGTGGCATAGCAGGTGGTGCGATTTGGGTGTATGGGCACATCATGGGATGCACTTATATCCAGGGATTTCAGAACAGCGTAACAGATATTGTGTCATCAGGTAGGCGTGGCCTATTTAATAATCTAACCCTAACCGTAATTTTTGGGTGTTTATTTGTTTTCGAAAACAGCTTGACTGTAAGATAATAAAGCAAAATAGATATAAAATCTACCTGTATGACTGTTTTGTCCTTCATTATTACGCTCTTATTTTTTTATTTATTTATTTATTTTTTTTTGAAAGAGGGCATTTTTCCAAGACCTCCAGAAATAGGACCCCTTTACGACGTGGTGACGAAACCCCTGGAATTTAGTGAATGCCGGATTATCATATCGCTCGACTGTATGAGAGAACCACATGGGGGGAAAAACTTATTAGAAAATAGCATTTGTTTTCTTCCTATTATTGTTATACTAACAAAAAAACCTAACTAAACTTGGTCACAAATGTGCTATTCCCAGGTGCCCTGGTTAAGGACCTTTTGATCCTAGTTATTAATTTTCTATAAAACATTTTTTTAGGAGCAGTTGATGATGCTAAGAAAGCACAGGAGCTTCAGCCTGGTATGACGCTTGCATTTTTGAGAACAGGGTGAGTTCCTACACAACGTGATCACCCACATACCCTCCATGGCTGTTTGTTAAATACTGAGTACTGATTGATCGTGTTATTTCAAATTGTCATGTGTTATTCACATACATTTGAATATTAATTGGTCTTTTTGAAACATTGTCGCATGGAGAAAGAACAGCAGCAGTCCACCTCCTACAGTTCTGTTATGTAACTGCTGCCGTGTCGGCTTTATTTCGCCAAAGTTACTCGATTAGATTTTATTGCATCTGCTTCTTTTTCTCGTTTCGTAGAATTGCAGAATATCATCTTAACAACATCAGTGCTGCCCACCAGGCCTTCACAGCTGGAAAAGGAGTTGAAGGTGAGCCAGTTTATGTGCGAAGGCAACCGAAACATCGTTGTTAATGAGTAATATACATATATATAATTTTATTTTAATGAGTACTACTTTTTTTTTTTCACCAACTTTTTTTTATGGTTTAAGCATTATGTTTTCAGTTAATCTCTCCATTCGAGATTATTACACTTTTGAACGAACAGGGTCAAGGTCAACTGGCTGAAATTGTTTTTCTTCAACACACTTCTTTCTGATTGAAGTCCAATTTAAGAGGATTTCAGAAATACAGGTTAATAAAAAAAGAAAAGAAAAAAAAAGCATTGGACCTTTTGGTGTCTGAGGCATTCCTGTTGGCATCCAGTTTTACTGATTTGTTTATACTTGTTCTCAGTATACTAAAGAACGTAGTGGGTTCTGTTCCCCAAAATTGAAAACCTGCCATTGAACACATTCCTATGTCAAGCAGCGTGGCCAATTTTTACGCGAGCTTCATATCTGGTCGTCGGCATGAAAAACAACAAACCGCCAACACTTTGTAGATGTTTACGCAATTGGTTTGTTCCAGTTTACTTTTACAGTTAATATTTTCCACAGGTGCTAATGAAGACTTTCAAACGTGGATCAAGAAATGTGAAGAGAAAATGGCAAGTAAGTTTAGACTTAGTAATTTTTACATTTTAACAATGTTCAGTCATCGATTTGTTCAGTCGTCTATTTGACATTGCATTGAACCAACAACCCTTTCCACGCTACTGTACATCATCCCTATAAACTGGGCAGCGAGTTCATATATCATATATCATATAAACATGTTTTATTAGGATCACCTGCAGTTTTCTGATTCTGTTCCCAATCGTTTGGCTGCAGTGCGAAAGAAAAAGTCATGCAGATACAAGTCAAGAGCTTAAGTTCACGCTGAAATTAAACAGAATCGGACAGTTTTGAGTTTCAGGAACTGCCGATCACCTGGGATCCGACACCAGGTTTGGTTTGTCTTCAGTCTTCACTGTCCAGTTTCAGTGAGTCTGTGCTTCAGATTCCTGCTCGTGTCTTACAGGATTTGAGTCCAGTTTCTGATGGCTTCTGATGTTGTAGCTTTTCAACCTCTAGATTTTTGGCAATGTTTTAGCCAGTGCTGAGATGCATTTCTGCTCATGTAGTAAAGAGTGGTTATTTAAGCCAATAATCACAGTGAGGTTTGCTCCCAATCCCAGGAGATCTGCAGCTTCAGAAATGTTTATTCTGACATTTGACGTGAACATTAAGTGTCACTGCATTACTTCCACATGATTAGCTGATTTAAAAAAAAAACTGCATGAAGGTGTCTAGATGTGCTTAATAAAATATATGGTGAGAGTTAATATATATATATATATATATATAAGTTTGGACACACCTTCTCATTCAAAGAAAACATTTAGTTCATAACAAAAAAGTGTGAAACAACTGAAAATATGTCATATTCTAGGTTCTTCAAAGTAGCCACCTTTTGCTTTGATTACTGCTTTGCACACTCTTGGCATTCTCTTGATGAGCTTCAAGAGGTAGTCGCCTGAAATGGTCTTCCAACAGTCTTGAAGGAGTTCCCAGAGATGCTTAGCACTTGTTGGCCTTTTTGCCTTCACTCTGCGGTCCAGCTCACCCCAAACCATCTCGATTGGGTTCAGGTCCGGTGACTGTGGAGGCCAGGTCATTTCTCGCAGCACCCCATCTCTCTCCTTCATGGTCAAATAGCCCTTACACAGCCTGGAGGTGTGTTTGGGGTCATTTTTTCACACTTTTTTTGTTATGTATATAATTCCACATGTGTTAATTCATAGTTTTGATGCCTTCAGTGTGAATCTACAATTTTCATAGTCATGAAAATAAAGAAAACTCTTGAAGGAATGAGAAGGTGTGTCCAAACGTTTGGTCTGTACTGTGTTTATATAGAAACAGGAAATCAGATGGGAAGCTTTTTCTCAGTCGTAGTGTAGCAGACCGGCTAAATAATGTAGCCCAGAGTTTATAGAATTGGTTTTGAACCATGTAGTATTTTCACTTCTAATTTGCCCTATGTGACTTTGCTGTGTTTGAAATCATAGATCAGGTTTCCAACCACCATGCTTCGGGTTGCCTCTGGGCCGTGGCTCATTTATTCGCCTGCAGCATTTTTTTTTTTTTTCCCCCGTTTTCGGTAAATCCCCATGAGGACATTAGGCTTCCTGCTGATTGAACGCGAAGCAGTGAAATAAAAAAAAAAAGCAGCTTTTTAAATAAAGCCTTCTGGACAAGTTAGAAACACAGTGAATACCCATCACTATCTTAAAATTCTTGTTTGCCACGTTATCAGAATCGGGTTTATTGGGAAATTGTGTTCACACACAAGGAATTTGGTTCCAGCTGTTTGTGACTCTCAAAAGTCCAGACATAAATAACACTGTACTATACAAGACAATGTAGATGTGATACAATAGACAGTATGAGTATTAAATATGAATACATAATATACGACAGATCAGTTATGTACATAAAGTGTGTAAAGTGCAAATAAGAATATTGTGCAATATTATGCTTTTTGTACAATATGCCGCAGCAGTAGTGTGTAACATACACAGATGATGTGATGACTCGAGCGTGGTAGCGCGTAGACCTTCATTCGGAGCAGCCTGTAATGTTTGTAATGTCAAGTCAAAGAAATTTCGATTTTGGAGAAGGTACGATTGCAGACGTGTACAAATTCTAACCTTTCAACACAAAGGGAAAAGCTCGCGGAAAACCGCACAGTCCGTCCATCGAATTTCTGTACTTTTTATCTTTGACTGGAAATCTGAAGACTTTCCCAAGGGACTTTTGCCACAAGGCAGGGGACACTATGTACAGTGCCAAATCGCATATACACTCACGCACGACATACAATTTAGAGATGAGGTTTAGCCTACTAAGTACGTCTTTGGAACGGGGCACGTATTTGTCAGAGTGCATTTGCTTGGATGCAAATCGGATGATTGCAGTCTGAATAAATAAATTGTAAGCTCTATAACTGAAATCAGAATATTTACAAAATACATATTTTTATGGGGGTCAATTGGGTCAATGTAGGTGATTGAGTAGGAATGTGTGTGCGATTGTAAATGATGGGTTGCGTTCCACCTTGAATAAAGCAGGTAATGTAGATGAAGGAATGATCAGTATATACTGGAGGACCGTCTAATGTACGTCCAGAGCAACATGCTAAAAGGTCCAAATTATGAGCACCATATTAACGATTCTGTGGGATGCTGTTAATGGAAATCACATCTGAATTCATTTTGGAGTTGCTTTCAGTGCAGATTGCTCTGATTTCTAAGCGATCGAGCAAAGGTTTTTCCATTCTTCTTCCACACAGTATTTTTCTGTGCCTGTAAACATTGCGAACATTGCATTCTCCTTAGATGTGCTTTAAGCAATCCTCACATTTGCTCATAGTAGAAATAGAAATGCTGATTATGCAACATCCTTTTCTCTTAGCTAGAACATTATGTAAAAAGGTCTAATCACCTGAACAGAAATGGTTTAAGAAATATTCTGCGTTTAATAGTCGTCCTTCATTTGCCGTGCATCGTTTCGTTCGTATCCTTCACACTGGAAGGATTAACTAATAATTAACTGCAATTATCTATTTTTCTGCAGTGATCTAATGTACTTAACCCTGATATTCAGATATATTTTAGCTTTGTAGATCTCTGAGAGTAGGATTGAACACAGCTGGCAAATATGCCGGCAGAATAATTATCAGTACAGCGTCTGCTGCGTCGTAAGGACCCTTAGTTAAACGTGTCAAAAGTCAGCTTATTGGCCCAAGATCTCCATTAACAGCTCACTCACTCATACAATATTTAAAACAGACTATTCTTAGACCCAGCATGCTGAATTGAATGCCTGAGGGCAACAAATAACTGTTAATGCACTGATGTACATGATAAACAACCCTGTTGAACTTGCCACCAGCAGAAGTAAAGTGTGTGTGTTTGTGCGTTTAGGAAAACACAGCGCAGCACATGCTGGGAGCCGCACGGGTGTTTTTAAAAAGCAGCGTCTTTTCTTTTTGATGATTCAAGAATCAAGCAGCATGCTGTCCTTTGGCTGTCACTGTCACTTCTGATGCGAAATCATATTTACAATGTTTGAATTAGAAGCTGTCAAGAATAAAAAAACATTTGCGTTGTTTCGCACTTTATCCTTTGTGGGTGTGTTTGTAGCACGGAGCGTCTAGACCGATCAAGGTTGTCTTCCTCTCTTCTGTATCGAAATGGTGCTTTTGTTTTGGAAGTGTTACACAGACCTTTTATGTCGCGAGGGACATTTGCTATATCTGTCTGCTCTTTAGCTTTTTTTAATCCTCCTTCGCAGCCCTCTGGCTCTTGTCTATAGAACAGAAATAGAGAAAACTCACAACTAGATTAAATTTTTTCATTCTTTCTTTCTTTTCCCCACTTCGAATCTCTCCCCCTTATTTTCCTCCTTCTTTTGAAATGCGACCTCAATTTAATAGCCATTAGTGAACTGTCGGTTGCTTGCGAGCTCCATCTCATACTGCTTATGAAAATATTTAATAATTTATGAAACATAACAGCGTAATATGGTTGGGGGACCTTTTAGGCTCTCATTTATGGTGCCACAAAATCCACTTGGAATGATAAACAGCTCTCAAACTATAGAATTATGTCCAGCGGGGAAATGTTTTACAGTCTATAGTTTTGTTGTAAAGATTTGCCTTCATACGAGTGTTTAAACTTTGTGGGTTATCTAGATTTAAAGCACGTCTAACGGCGTCACATTTACTTCTGCGTTTCCAATCGTACGTACTGCAGACGTGCATTATTTTATCAACCATTTATCGTGGAAGACTTCTAGTTTAATTAGGTATCCGTTCGCATTCAGATGCAGTATGACTTCGTAGACAGCGAGGTTATATTTAGCTCACAGTCTGCAGATGGTTTATCTAATTGATGCTTTGTACTTTCTGCTTCGTTCTTACAGCACAAGACCAAAACGGAACCTCAAATTTGGTATGTACGCTTTTAAACTGTCCCTTGTAATTACTCCTGCCTTTAATATTGCATTAGAGCCTAATTAATTCAGCTAACATCACCATCAACACACGAATGGCTTTAACTTCAGGATTGCACACTTTTTGGTCGAGGTTATGCATCATGGTGTCTACTTTAATTTACTTACTTACTTTTTTTTTTTTTTTTTTAGTTTTGTTACATGAAACGAAAGTTATCACGGGTGGAGTAGCAGCCGAGTTCTATTTGGCTCTACATCGTCGTCCTCTAGAGAAAATTCTTTGTGTGTAAATTGCCTTTGTAAAAGAAAAAAAGAAAATAATAATAAATCCGCCCAGTTGGGGGCACTGTTGCTCACTTCACAATACCTCCACAAGACATCAGATACAGTGGGTTATTAATGGCATAGCTATTTTCTGCTGTATTTTCATTGATCTGTGACTTGTTTGTCTTTCCCTTCGGTTCATGTGGGACGCACACGCACATTTCTCAATGTCGACAGCAAACTGCAGCTCCACATGTCAAGTAAGTGCAGGAGAATTACTGACTTATGCATTGAAATACCACATAATGCTCTTGTAATGGCTCCAAACACGGTCCCACCGTGGGGTGAGAAGATTTTGTGTGAGCTTTTGAAGAAACGGTTGTTTTTTATTATTTGGCTATTACGGAGCCAGTGGTTAGTATTTGGTCGCTCAACTCTTTCTATTTTCCCCAGACACGACTGGTACCAGACGGAATCTCAAGTCACCATCACCCTAATGGTAAAAAATGTCAAGAAGGAGGACGTCAGCATCACATTTAAGGAAAAAGAGGTAACCACCAGATCTTAGGTGGAACGTACATGTTAACGTATTTTAGTGTTCATAATGCTTAATAACAGCATTCTTATCTATCCGGTCTCGTTCCCAATCACGATGTTTACATGTTTCGGAAGTGCAGTGTTCATCTAGAATTTACCATTTTTTAATGAAAAGCACGTGTTGAGTCTATTATTAAGAGTTACAGAAAGTATAACAGGCATATTGACGTGTTGTCAGAGCTGCTGGCGTGATAAACAACTGTTCATGTCCTTTCACAAAGCATTCAGATTAAAAGTGTGGAAAAAATCTGTACAGGGCCTCCCCCTCTCTCTCTCTTATCTTTTCTCTTCTTTTAAAAAAAAAAAAAAGAAAGAAAATCAAAGTTTCGCCCTTGTTTGATGTGGATCCTATAAATTAATTACGTATAATGTGAGTATAGTGTAATAATTTGGTTGCAAACGAGCTAGAGATGAGATAAAATATGGATGCAGCGCTATCAGGGGAACCTGCCCGCAGGCTGTTTTCGCGACTCCCGTCGGGATATACCAGCAGTCTGCGTGGCATTAATGAGAAGTCCTCGCCAGCTCAAAGCATCCTCCTCTAAAGCACACAAACTCTGGTATATGTGTGGGGAGCGGAGGATGAGGAGAGAAAGGGAAGAAGAGAGGAAAGGAGGCATAATCAGGAGACTTGGAGTTGAAGTGAGCCTCAAAGCTAAGCCTTAGGAGAAGTTTCAGGGAACGGGGAGCTTCCATCTCTTCCTGCCTTCTTTCCACTGTGTGATTCACTCCAGGGCATCAAACCTGCCCCCAGGCTTCTCCCTCACCACACCTGCAGCTACGCCTTAGTAGAACAAAGTTTCATGATCTACATAATTTAGCAGATCTTATCAGCAGCGGTGTCTTTGGCCAGCAAAGCCAGTTACTAATTTTTTTTTTGTATTTTTATTTATTAAACGTTTGCCTGGATTTAGCCAGATGTTCATATTAAGTTCTCCTCCTGTCTTGCTGAATATTAATCTTCAAATCATTGATTCACATTAGAGAAAATGTTTTTAACTCGAGATGTTTTAGTCCAGCCGGACAAAATGAAAACAAGATGTGATTTTTTTTTTATTTTTATTATTAATAACCAACTAAATAAATAAATAAATGTTAATATATTTTTTTTTTATCTATTTATTTTTTTTTAGAAATATATCAATTAATTAATTAATTAATTTTTTGCCGAGTTAAATTATTTTTGCCCCTTTCCACAGTTGAAAGCATCGTTGAAACTTCCATCTGGAGAGGATTACTGCCTAAATATCCACCTGCTACACCCTGTGGTTCCCGAGCAGAGCACATACAAGATCTTCTCCACCAAGGTACGTCATGAACCTTTTGCATTTTTCTATATAAAATAACTTTAGACTCTTGTAAGAGATTGTTGTCGGGAACTGTTGTTCATAATAAAATCAATCATCAATGGAATTCTGCTAAAAAATAAATCTGTCATAATTAACAACATAATCAATAACCGTGTAGTTTGTAGTAATTGTCGGTGTCACGAATCGGCTTAGTGCCGGTCCCAGTGCCGCCGCCACAGGGAAACGCAGACGGTGGATTCCTAAGCAGCGTCTTGTGCTATAAACCAAGTTATCAGTATGTCATCGTCTGCTTTTCTGCTTCGTTTCTGTATATTAAGTGTAGGGGATGAAGAGATGTGCTGTAGTTCTGCTGTTCATTAACAGGGCTACAATACGACGAGGCCGGTGTTAGAAAAACTTGTTAGCTTGTGCGTGTTGATAAGGAAGATTTGACTTAACTACTTCAAAAGATTTATAGCTGATAGCATTTGTAAAGCCTGTCTCCTGAGTAACTTTCTTACCCCTTAAATAAATTGGCATCGTGTTCGAACACACAGTTTTCTTGTCGAATTAGATGTAGAGGTTTGCAGAAGTATTGTGTGTATGCGGTACCTGTATTATGGGCAGCTTGCATGTAATGTCACTCTTTCTGAACAAGTAGCGAGGCTTGGCGTCTCCTAAAGCTGCAGTAAAGTGCTCAGTAGCAGGAGAGTTCAGCTATATCGAGTCAAACATCAAATATTTGAAATGACACATTCTATAGCGATGCTGTACGCTGCATGGGCAAAAAAAAAAGTCCGAAATATTTCTTTTGCTTTGATTAGCATGGCACAAGTTTCTCTGCTAGAGCTCGTATCGACGACGGGAGAGCCGGACCGCTGCATGAAGTCTTCTCCAGCAAAACGTAAACATTCTTAATGCAGCTAAGGGACTCTGTGGTGGCCTGTGTGTGAAAGTGGTGCCTCATGCTCTGTCACGATTTGATCCGGATGAATTCTGACAATAAGCTCAGATCACAATACTAGGCACTTCCCCTGCCTCTCTTCTCACCCTGATGCGCTCATCACTCTGGAATAGAGCAAATCTGGTCTCGTCAGACCACATGACCTTCTTCCCAATGTTCCATTATGGCAATTTGAAGCACTTTTTTTTTTCCCGATCAGTCTTAAGGCAGGTTTTCTTAAGGCAACACATCTGTTTAATCCCAATCCCTCGGTCTGAACCTTCTCAAACAGAATAACATCTTTTCCACAACCACAGTTTATGTCCTTCGACATGGTCTTAAGAAACGACGAACTAGTCACCACATCAGCTTTAGTAACTTGTTGCCAGATGAAACTCTTGAATCACAGCAGTAATTTCCCAATGGAAGGCTCTTGAATATTTGCTTAGTTAAATCCAGATGTTTTTACTTCTTTATTTTTCTTAATATTTATTATTGACCGACTAACACTTTTTCTTTGTAGAGTAACTATTTTGAATTGAATTGGATTAATCAAGACATTATAAATCCACTAAATTCCACAGAGATCCCTACTGCGAATTAAAATCCTCCATCTATATTGGGTTTGAAATCTAATACTATAATCCCATAGTTATAGCGATTTATTAAATATTAATTAGGCCTACACTAATTAATATTAATATAAGGGTTTGTTAAAATTTATTAAAATGATGATTTTTAAAAATGTATGAAAGAATTATGACTTAATTATTTTATTTCAAATGTATGTAATGGAAATCCAATACTAATATACGTGTACTAAATAGTAACCCCTAACCCTGCCATTGTGTAGTCTGCAGCTTGACACACAACTGTACTGTTGGTCTGTCGCTGATGCGGTTTACTCCACCCACCCACCCCCCACCCCACCCCCCGTCAGGCTATTTGTCTTGCTTTCAGATGATTCGCGTGTTCTCCACAAATGTACGCGATAAAGTGACCAGCGTACTGTCGGTTGCACAGATTGGGACCTCTCGTGTTCAAACAATGAAATTGCAGGAGATGTATAATTAATAGAATGCAGTTATCACACATTTGCACAATTCAAATCATTGCGTTTATGCACGACGATTGCATCATCTCATGGCGTATTGTCACATCCCAACGGCAGAACGCTTTTTGCTAGATGGATTAATTTAGCGTGCATGTGTGACACCTTCACCCATGGATGAGAAACCTTCACCACAAATCTTTTCTGAATCATTAGCATGTGGGTATGAGGAAGCGCTGACAAAAGGGAGTAAAATAAATCCAGCACAAAGCCATTATATAACACTCCAGTGTACTACATCGCTGTCACTATATTGAAAGCATACGACAACGCTAGCATTGGGTAATCTTCACTAATGATGATAATGTCATGCATTGCCCATCAGATGGTTGACTTTGTCCATGGAAGATGATGCGCTACACTAGAAACTTTTTTTATTAAGGTGAGAATAATCACAATGTTTTTCGACTCCTCTTAGAAATCATTTTTGACCTCATTCAGGCTACACAGTTGGACAAACCGATGACCTGACATTCAAGTAGTTAGCAACGAACTAGCCAGCTAACTCAGAGTTATGTGTGTGTGTGTGTGTGTGTGTGTGTGTGTGTGTGTGTGTGTGTGTGTGTGTATGTGTATGTATACACTAGATCAAGTGGCAGTGTTGGAGTTAAAGGCTGGGTCTCCGATTTTTGAAAGCCAATTTCGACATTTGAAATCACCAAAACAAACACGCCCCTAACCCAAATGGGTCCCACCCCTGTATTGATAGCTCCGCCCACACATACATACGTAACCCAGGCAAATAATGGAAAGAAATGTGTCTTTATCATAGCTGAAGGGAAGAACAATACGATTGCAGATAAACAAACAAGCAAAAATGACACACAAGCATAATCATGCAAAGGACAAAGGCATATATTAGTTCTGTGTAACAAAGCAAAACCAACGTTACTCACCTATCGAGAAGGAAAAAAGTTAAGTAAAGTTGCATTTCCCGAGTCAGTAACTCCTGAGCTAAACGCTGTTACGATAGAAAAGAGATGTTATTTGTGTAGTAACAGCGTTTAGCTCAGGAGTTATTGACTCGGAAAACTGTGAATATGCACCAACTTCCTGCTCCTTCAGTTCTCTCCAGCGCTGGAAAGCTGATCCTATATTAACACGTCCTACTTCTTGCCTTATCGTAAGCCTTTCTTCACTTTCTTTCTTTGTTTTTATCCTCCATGTCAATGTTAAAAACGCTTTCTGCTAACGTTACACATGCGCACTGAACACACTCTTCGCCCGTATTGACAAGCCCCGCCCCTTTCTGCTCATTGGCTGAACATTTGTTTTGATTTTTGTTTATTATTCGGCCCGACAGTTTTCTGAAGCATTTCTCAAAAATCTGAGACCCTGCCTTTAAGAAGCAAATGTCTGTTGTTAATTGGTCTAAAGGAAATGCGGCACCGCTCACATTTACACAGGTTTTACACATTATTTACTGCTAATGTTGTGAGCAGCTCTGAATATGGCTATTGTATTGATGTCACTTGTTTAACTTGAGTGTGATTAGACGGTCTAGATTTCCCGTGTTTGTCGGGGACATTTTCTTTAAGCTTTTTATTCAGACGATAGAAATGACAAGTTACCGCTTTTATTTGGAATGCAACAGCTTTACCCCATTTTTCTTAGTTGATCGTAATGCACTCATTTAGCAGACTTATTCACTCTATGTAAATGTTTTATGTGAGCAAATGAACATATAGCATTTTAGCCTTTAGTTTCTGCGGAAACAAAACTGGTGGGCTAGCTAATAAATGTACGATTTGTCCACGGCTGTGTGCTGTTTACTCTATAACCTGTCAGTCGTCATTAGAAAATGTTCTTGATTCTATTGAACACATTATCGGTGGGTAAAATAGCAGATTTTGGTCTATAAATGTCACATCACATGTACTTTGTAAATAATTTTTTAACAGGGTTTTGTTTTTAGCTTGATTTAAAATGGCGCTCGATTTAATTACATTCAAATGTTTTCTTTGTGATTTGAGAAGCACCATGTAGGTTCAGTTCTACTCACAACAAAAGCAAACACTAGCTGGCGAAACAGACAATTAGCCGCAAATAGACACTCCTATATCCTGTTCTATCTTTTAGGAGGAGGAAAAAAAAAGGCTTGAATGCGGATATAGAATTTCTAAACCGAATTAGTGACTGAAACCTGGATATTTGCTGTCCTTGTTTTGGGCGGGTATCAGACAGGCAGCCATTGTTGTTGCCCCGCTGTTGAATTTCTAGCCTTTGTAGAGCAAACACATTGCAAAGCCTGGTCAATAGCAAGCAAATGATTGTTTTGGTGCGAGCGCAGACACACACACGCATGTTAAATATGCGACTGTCTCCACCAGATTCACCTCACTTCCACCCTGCACCTTGCACCATGGCAACGGTGGAAAGAAACACATACCGGGGTTCCTGTATAGGCTAGTGTAACAAGAGCCCTGTTTAAACGTGAGGAAGAGTAGAGGGAGGTGTAACCAACACCCCTCCTTCCCCACCCCTCTCTCTCTCTCTCTCTCTCTCTCTCTCACACACACACACACACACACCCACACAGTCCTGGACCCTGGACCTGAGTCTTCACAAAGCCCCACTTGTCCGTGGGTCTGCTGGGCCCCACTGGAGCACCTGGTTTTAGCGAACACTCTGGCACGGCATGTCGCTCGGCACTATCATCAAACACGGCACATGCCGCGAATCCAAATCTTCCTTCTGCCTTCATTGTTATGCGGTTTCCCCAAAGATGTTGTCGACTACTCGAGATTTTGCCACACGGTTGCTTCCTCAGATCCTATATTGTGTTTTTATTTTCACACTAAAACACGAACAACAAGCAGTCTCTAGAAGTGCATGCCTCGTTTATCAAAATGCAGCAGCCTTCTAACCTTGAAATATTCTCCATACCGTTTTTTTTCCTTACTTTGCACTCCGTGTAGATTTCAGTAGACCCACAGAGCCCGCAGAACGAACCGATCGAGTCGGCTGCAGACCGGAGCAGTTGTCAGACCTCTAGGTGACTGACCCAACACTTCATTATTTGTGGAAGCCCGGGTTGCTTACTGATGCGGTGTACACCACAATTTAATTAGTTTGACTAATTGACCTTCTTGTTATACAGCATACAATAAATGTTTAGAGCCGTATGTGGAAGTATAACGCATTATGTTTGTCTAAGGAGTTTATAGGAATATATTCATAGGCTTCTGCCGCATGCTCCCGAATATCCCAGAAGCAGTAAATATAAATTGCTGGCTACAGCGTTCAGAGTGCCAGACTTTGGTATCTATCAAGATTTTGTTGGCACCGAACAGTAAATTATGTGTATCAGCTGTGTAATTAGTCCTTGATCTCAGTCAGTGGTTCTCTGGGGCTCAGGAACTTGGAAATGGATGGAAGCCCTAGGCTCTTAAAGCAAAAGGTTTTTTTTTTTAATAAAGCGCCTTGGGGTTGGTTTTCACTTTCAGTCGTGCATGTTCTCAAATGAAATGTCAACATGGAATTCTGCGTTGGAAAATTGTTTTTTTTTTTTTTCCGTCTGAAAAACAGAGAGCCTAAGGCATCTCGAGAAGGAGGTGAATTAGAATGTCAAAAGTTGGACTTTTGTACTTAATCTTGTTAATGCAAGAATACGTTTTTTCCATGACATTTTTCCATATGTGTTTTTTTGTGCAAGTGTGTTTCAACCCCCCAAGAAACTGACTGTCTTAACCCCTAAAAAGAGACAATTTCCTCAGTGAACGTGCCTGACCTTGCTTGCTATGCTGGGACGGGGAGAAGCAATTACTAGCTGCCTTAACGGACAGAAAGGACGAACGAGAAAGGAAGGGAAAGGCTAAGGACCCGATCTGAAGCTGTTGTGTTATTGCGAATCATTTCCTGACACACAAATAATCAGATTCATTCCTTTTTAATTTCCATATCTGTCTCTGTTGGATTGTTTGTTTCTTTTTAATGAGATGTCTTCTCATCCACAGCCCAGACATCAGTGTCTTGTACACTGACACTTTGTAAGAACCCACGAACCCCCTTCTTTTGGGTATTTTGGGTGGTGTGAGTTTAAGAAGCTCAGGATATGTGACATGCCAAGGATGGCCACCGGCTGCTCTAATGGCTGTGACAATGACAGGCAGGCAGTTTTTAGGTAGCATGTAGAATTTTTTTATTATTTTTTTTCCCTGCCACCCCTCAGGGTCCTAATGGCACTGTCAGGCAGCTTCGCTGGTGCCCGTCAGGATTCTCAGCAGTTGTGCAGCGCCTGTCACCTCCCCTTACACCCAGCCCCAACAGATATGGGAAGGAGATTAATGTTGCATAGCCCAAAGAGTGAAGGGGGGGAAATGAGCCAGTCCTCACAAGTCATCATCCATGGCAACCGCTCAAAGCTGCAAAAAGCAAGAGAAGTGTAAAAATGTTCACCTGATGTTCAGAGGGCAATTTCTCTCTGTTTCACCGAGGACCCTTATTTGTTTTGTCTATTTTTTTTTTTTTTCTGCTGCATCTTTTTTCACATTTTTACTTGACTTTTTTCCGCCATGCCAGAGGTTTTAATTTACAGCTTGATTGCCTTCACCTAAATCACTATTTAAGGCACTTTGATGCTTTAGCTGCACCATTGGAACTGATTTAATTCACTCCCATTTATTTTCCTTTCCTGGTCTTAACGGATGCTTGGTGATAATGAAGCTCTGTTATAAGAGAATATATTGGCCAAGCCATTTCACCTGGGAAATAACCTCCAAATAAAGTCAGTGCGTGTCAGCGGGTTTGAGCATTTTTATTCTTCACCATTTCTTCAACAAACAAAAACTACCCTCTTTTTCCAATTGTGTGCACTAAATCTTCTGCTGACCTTTTTGTAAAAAAACAATCCCTATCAGGTGTTTGCACCTAGTTGTCCGCGCGGTACGGCTTCTTTCATTTGCAATCTTTTCTTTTGGTCATCACAACGCACAGATCTGTCACGCTCCACTGTTTCTGAGGAATGTGCCGCTATCACGTTTGCAGAATTGTAGTGTCTGTGAAGCTTTTCGGGAAGCCCGATCATTTTACATGCTTAGGCAACAAGTCAAGGTGGCTGGATTTGACAATAGCTCATTGTCTGTCTTTGGTCTCTCATTCCCACCCCCCCACAGGTCGAGATAAAAATGAAAAAGACGGAAGCCATCCGATGGGAAAAGCTGGAAGGCGAAGGCATCCTTCCCAACTTGAAGCACTTTTCTCCCTCGCCGAGTCAGTATCAAGAAGCCACATATCTCCTCTTCTGAAATAGTGCCGGCTTGACAATCCCCCGCTCTCAACTTCTGCTTTCCTCTGTTATTCCTGTTCTCGTTTCAGACCAATACCCGTCATCCTCCCACTACACCCGCAACTGGGACAGGTTGGTGGGTGACATTAAGGAGGAAGAGAAGAATGAGAAGCTAGAGGGAGATGCAGCACTGAACAAGCTGTTTCAGCAGATCTACTCCGACGGCTCCGACGAGGTCAAGAGAGCCATGAACAAGTCCTTTGTAAGTACTGGCTCGGAATACAAACACCTTTCATTGTTTTGCATTAACCTTTAAACGTCGCTGGGTAGTAAGTGTTAGAAAAACACTGTCTCAATACACAACACATACTTTCCCCAAATCTGCTGCTTAAGTTCTATACAATCTCTTTGGATTGCTAACATAAGATTTCGGTTTTTATCTCCAGAAAGCTTCAGATAATGAAGTAGGCTAGAATCCAAACACCTTAGCTATTCATTTTAGCCTACTTAGTGTGTAATATATATATATATATATATATATAGACCTTTAATCAGACCACGTTCACTTTCTCAGAGGAAGCTAAGCAATGTTTCCATTCAATGAGACCATAAACATATATATATGTATGTGTATGTATGTGTATATATATATGTGTGTGTGTGTGTATTCATGGTCTGATTTGATCTGATTTTATTGCAGAATTTTTTTTATTACTTAGATTTGACTGGATTCTTGTGCTCGTGAAAACCAGTGGCTTGTTTAACGTAGTTTGCTGAGAGTTTAATCCCTTCTTACTCTCTACACAGATGGAATCAGGAGGCACAGTTCTCAGTACTAACTGGACAGACGTGGGAAAACGAAAAGTAGATGTTAATCCCCCCGATAATTTGGAATATAAACAATATTGAAGGAACTCGTCCCGCTGCTCTCATCAGCCGTACAGTTCCATAATCACCTCACAGCCTTGTCCTTCACTCTGTTATGTTCACATTATCTCCTCTTCACATTCACCCTGAACTTCAGACCCAAATGCATAATCACACGCTACGACTAACAGTCACGGTGAGCACTTGTTTATCGCTCATAGTCGTTCACCAGCGACACCGAAGATCACCGAAGGACCACTTTCTGATCGTTTAAACATGTCCTACACCTGCGGTTTTTCTTTGCTTTCATATTGCCTGAAGAACAGCTGTTTAGATCATCTCGTCTCAGTCTGACATCATTCAACTTTCTGGAATATCACTCATCAATCGTCAAGTAGCCGTGCATCAGTATACAAATTCTTACAATGCATCATGAATTGTGTTTTCCTTGAATATTATCAAAACATGCTGTAAATAAAAAAAATAACTTTTCTTGGCAGTCATGTTGTGCAAATATTTCATTTGAATCTGACAAAGTCATTCATTTAAACCTCGTTAGTAACACATTAAATGATATCTTCGCAGCACAAGATTCATCTCCGAAACTAATCAAACAGGAACCTTTTATAGCTCTAGCGTAAATTCTTAAGTCATTTCCTCTCTGCTTTTATTAAGCTTCTACTCAGACTTCAAAAGGAACTCAACCATTTGCATTATGGGTATAATCTCAAGCCACGAAAGCACTAAGCTTTTATTAAGACTAATAAAAATCTGCTAGGTTTATGAACTAGAGATTTTTCCCATTTGTTTTCTTATTCTGCATTTCACCACCGAACGACACGAAACAAAAACAGCTTAACACAGATTTCTAATGTAGAAAAAGACCTTTATTGCACTTCGGCCTCGTATCGAGAAGGCACTTTAAAAGCAGCAATCCTTGTCTAAAGTCAACATAAAAAGGCCAGGATTGTTTCGTGTTGCATCCATAGCAACATCCAAAGAAATAAAATGGTTTTAAAGCTATCGAGTACATCTTAAATATCTCGTGTAACGGTTTCTACTTTGTTGTTATTCAAAGATTTGTCTGTTGCGCTTTGAAACACATTTACATCAAAAGGAAAAGAATATTATACTTGAGTTCACATGTCATTTATTGTTGGAAAGACACTCATTACTCATTAGCTTAAATAGCACCAGTACATTTTGGGAGAAATGTTTCTTGCCTAGATCTATTGATTCCAATTCTTTCCACATAACTATTCCTTTAAATGTACATTGTTCATATTTTATGATACGAGAACCAAACGTTTTCCTTCATACTGCTCCCCGGAAATGCTGACCTCCTTCAATAACAGACTTGGATACTGAGTACAACCAGTATCTGATACTTTATCACACTTATAATAAATGGTATGTTTTTTTGGGGGTTTTTTTGCACAATGTGACGCTCGTTATGAAGCTTTTGTGTTGGAAACCAGCTTTCGTCGTCCACCGCGGCGCCTTTTAGACGAGGCCCATGATGCGAGCCACCCACCAATTGCATGGCATGATGAGACGGCACACTTTCCTACATCCTTTGTAGTTGTATGGCCATGGTTCGTAGCCACCCAAAGGCTCACAGATACGCACGCAGTATGTATATCCACGGCGACACTCTGAGCAACACGCACCGGTGTGGTCCAGCATGGTGTCAGTCGTCATTGGGCTTTCTTCACCCTCCTCACGGTGCTGCAAATGGGCCAAGCACATTAGTCATGGATAAACGTACCATTGTGATTATCGTCATGATTTATCATTAACAAAACAACTTATAAACCTACACAAGAAGAATCTACACAGATGCTAGCCTGATCTCAGGACACTTAAGGGCTACCAGCTGTGCTTGCATCCTGTCACTAAACAATGAATAGCTTTTCACAGTCAATCCACAAACGAATGTGAAATATTTAACGGTGTCTGTGGACGGCGCTCAAAATGACTAAAAGACTACTAAAATGCTATCCACCAGATTTTGCAATGTGTTGATGAAAGCGCTCCGTGCAGATCACTTGGGTTTCACACCAATTTGGCAAACCATCAGAATTCTATTTTCTGTGCCACTTATTCTACACAGCCTGAAGCCTAAAAACCAGGGGTCTTGGGGGACAAGCTGGGGGACACGCTGGATGGTTTGCCAACACGTTGCGGGGTACAAATGCGAACACAAACAAAATTTAAAGATGCCAATCAGCTTACAAAGCACCTCTTGAGACAGGGTGGAGGAAATCCCTGATAAACTCACACATAAACTCCACACACTCGGGATATAGCAGGGAATCAAACTAATAAGCACCGTGTCCCCTGTATTTCACCCAGGATAAGAGATTTGTGGTTAACCCTAGGATATTTCACCCTAACCCTCTTTCTTTTGCTCTTTGGTATGCTTTGTTTTACCCTTTTGGTCAGAAATCTAATGATGGCTACAAGACGGATAATTAAATAAATAAATAAATAAATAAATAACAGTTTTAACAATACCTAGCATTTTTTTTGGCAACAGGGAGACTTCCTTGCTCAGATGCACTTAAACACCAAGGGTGAAACAAACCATGGTTTTATGCAAACAATGCTATACTTTGCATAAGTAAACACACCTACAGTATTTCACAGGTGTAAAGAATACTGCGGTTTTGTAAGTACAAGACAAACCGTCGTGTCATTTATACTGACGACATTTTGCACAGTTTCCACAATAATATCATGCAGCTGTGCACCATCTGGATGCTAAAAAGCTGAGGTTTACATTCATAGAAAATTAGCACTTCTAAGACCGAGTCTATATGCACCGCTATGTTTTTTAGTTTTTTTTTGGAAGCAGGCTGGACAAAGGGATTTTTTGGGGCGAAGGAGAGGGTCAATAGAGGTATTCTGGTACTCTCTTTAGAAAGAGGTCTGTGAGATTAGATCCAGGGTGACAGGCATGGCCTCCTACAGTGACCCTAACATCTGCCCATGCTCGCATCTGTGCACGTTGCCTTCTACTTTATAACAATAGGAAAGCGGTTACAAGGAGTTGGTATGGAAATTCTATGACAAAATAACACACCAAATAACTGTGGTGTGTGTATATACAGTTGTAAAATAAAAACACACACATACAAAAAAAAAAATAGAACAATTCTCAACATGATGATTTTTTTTTTTCTTGCTAAAGAAAGGAAAAAACAACCACAGGCCAAAAATAGGCCAAAAAAAAATAGCTGGCTGTTGGTCCACAACTGATGTAGACAAATATCGACTGGCAAGCTCTGAATTGACAGTCCTGAAATATTGCTGCGCCTCGAGGGTCAAAGTGATTACAATTGGGATGGACATTTTTGCCAAATGGATATTCGCATTTTATTGAAATTACTGCCATGTTAAGTATGTCTGCAGGCGTTAGAGCTACTGTTATTGTTATCGGAGCTGTCAATCATTCGAGGGTCCCTCTTTGAAATCCAAAGTGACTTCAGCATGTTAATTCAGTTTTCTCTTTCACTCTGTCATCGTTCATCTGTATGAATACAACCGATGTGAAAACTTTTCGAACCAAATGGCACTCACATGGTAAGGGTTGTTGGGGTTGAATGGAAGGTTGTCTTCCGGAGCCTGTCGTCTGGCTCTCGGGATTGGTTTCTTCTGCTCTTCTGGAATAGACAGTGAACACGATTCATTCCCAAACAGCGATTAAACCGATCGTGTTATTGTTCTTTCATTTTAAGAATATTGTTATGGACAAACGGCATGCTGATTATACAGTTCAGCCTGGCTGTTCCATCGTGAGTCATGTTAATAAGGAGTGGGATGATATTATACCAATGAGAGTGTGTGTCTGCCCTGCGATGGGTTGGCACTCCGTCCAGGGTGTATCCTGCCTCAATGCACGATGACGCCTGAGATAGGTACAGGCTCCCTGTTACCCGAGAAGTTCGGATAAGCGGTAGTGAATGAATGAATGAATGATATTATACCGTAGTGCTGTTGAGTGGCACGGAGCGTAGTGCTAGCTTTAAGACAAACCTTCTTGATACGCTCATTTTATTGCGTTGTCCTTCTCATAGGAACAGTCATAATATTCTAGTAACATTTTAGTGCTTTCTTTAGCCACATAGTTTGCTACTTGACCTGCCACTGCAATGGCTTATTGTCATCATCTTTCTACATTAAGTAAAAATGACAGACAGTGTTGAATGATTAATGGCCTGTTGTCAATTCTGCCTCATAATGCTGACTAATGGGACTGTTGTCTTGTCATTTTTGTGAGCATGTAGTTCCTCAACACTCCATTTAAGTTCTCTCGTGTGTTCCTCAGGTCATTTTAGGGCAAGATTATAAACGTAACTTCCCGTGCTTCGGCATCCTCGATCGTTTATGGCAGCATATATACCTAATAGCTGCGATTTATTGCATAGCCTGAAGTAGACTTATGGAGTCATGACATTGTACAGTTACACTCACACTCTCTCTCACTCTCTCACTCATTTTCTACCGCTTATCCGAACTTCTCGGGTCACGGGGAGCCTGTGCCTATCTCAGGCGTCATCGGCCATCAATGCAGGATACACCCTGGACGGAGTGCCAACCCATCGCAGGGCACACACACTCTCATTCACTCACACACTCACACACTACGGACAATTTTCCAGAGATACCAATCAAACTACCATGCATGTCTTTGGACCGAGGGAGGAAACCGGAGTACCCAGAGGAAACCCCCGAGGCACGGGGAGAACATGCAAACTCCACACACACACACACACACACAAGGTGGAGGCGGGAATCGAACCCAGACCCTGGAGGTGTGAGGCGAACGTGCTAACCACTAAGCTACCATGCCCCCCACTGTACAGTTACAAAGAAAGCTTAAATATATAAATAGTCAATGTTATGCTGTACTGATAACATCCTTAAGCAGTTTAAACAATGAGAGAAACCTTCACTTGTGAGCAAGGCAGCAGTTTTTATAGCACTCTCATATGTAATATTATTTAACATCGATGGATCTCCTTTTTATATTTTATGTCCTGTATTTTTTCCAGGTCTTTTTCTACCCTAAATAAAACTAAAAATAGACTGAGTAAAGGACAGACAAACAAGCAGAGCAATAAGAGACAGTTCTACTTTTCAGGTAGGTAGGACGCATCCAGAAGATGGGCACGTCTTTGCAGAGGTCCAATATTTTGTCACTCAGGAAGCTGTTGTCTTTCAGAGGCTCATCGGCTGCGACCCAGATTAGCGAGTCTTCTTCAAACTTGACAGGCATGACTTCATCTTCCTGTGTGGGAATCCAAATATACATGTGATTAATTCTACATTTGGGTTTACTATTTTAGGTGTCTTTCTCTTCGTGCTTCAACAAAACAACACAAACCTGCAGGGTCTCAGGTTTCCTTATACTCACAGATTCTTCAAATGCTATCATATCAACATCTGATACGATGTAATAATGTGTGATGTTTGCTTAATATACTATAGCGTCGTCCTACGGTACACTCACGGTCCAATTTATTACCTTCACCTGCCCGGTTTCAGTGGCTACCAGTTCTTGATTGATAGTAATAGAATCTAGAAGTAGCAGCTAATAGTAAGTACCTTTGAAAGGATGCAATTTTTTGGCTGCTTTATTGCTAAACATTATGGCTCTGATTGACTATTAATGAATAGATGACTCATTTTCGTATCAGAGTATCGACAGGTACGAAAGAAACATAGCATCAGTGCATCCCTAGTTGCTATTTAACTCCCTACTTTTGAAAGTAAGTACTGGTTTGTAAGACTGTATAGATTTGACCATGCTGTGTAACTCTTCTCTTTCAGTATTCAAAAGGACTAAAATGGATGTGTCTAGCACCGCAAATAGTAGCTCACAGTTGCACGTCGTCTCTCATTCGTTTCGTCGGCTGTGTCCCATCCGTTTCATATTTTCCTCTCAGCCGCACACATAAAGCTCTAAGATGCTGCAAAGCATCGCTTTTGACAGGACCACCCTTATCAGTGCAGCCCAGCAAGCACGTTGTAAAACACATACGCCGCATGAATATTCAAGTGGCCATTTGCATTAAATCATTTAAAGATGGATGCGTGCTTGAAAGAAAAAAGAACGGCACAACTTCACAGTCACGGCTGTTTCGAGAGTATCGTCTTTAAATTCATCATGCAAAATGAATGCTGCAGATGTGAGGTGAGGGGGCACTGGCACTCTAATTTGGAGCCCGGTCTTGGCAGCGCTCCCAAAATATTGAGTTGTGAGCGGCTTTTTAGGGGTCTCCCGAGCTGTGGACTTGTTCATGTTTGAAAAACTGGATGAAAGCGCCTCAGGCAGAATCGCTAACTGCCGATACAAGGGTGCGCGCTGCCAAAAACGATAGCCATGTGTGTACTCAATCACTTCAATTTTTACTCATGTCTTTCTCATCCAACAAAAAAAATAACATATGGATCATGCCAACAGAAATCCATGCCGATTGTGGGTTCGGTCAGTCCTTTGAGTGGTGTATATTCTTCATCTCCTATTCACAAATGTTCTACCATTTCCATTATTATTAGTAGGATTGGAGCACAATTCTGGAGGTTTGATCCCATAATGGTGGAACATGCGTAAAGGTCTTGCAAACCAATTAAAGGATTTTCTTGTGAATCATTACTGAGTCTTCTTTAGAAATAAGACGCTAAAGCAGACACTTGATGACGGTGCACCGATCGATAAAGTAATACAAATGGAGGGAAATTGCAGATGTGATGTTTGGTGGCTCAATTTACCAAGTCAAATGTCAGAGATTCCTTATTCAGGGATTCCAGATCTGGAAGGTGACCTTTGGCCTCAGACTTGATGTAGCATTTCTCTCCTCCGGTGAAACGGACACCGGTAATTCCCTGAGAATGAGATAGACACTGATTAGCATTGGAAAGTTTTTATTCCAAACCGATCTCACATAGACTTCATGTGGATTTTGACAGTCAATAAGTATTTCCACTGCTCAAAGTATTTCCAGTGCACATCTATTTGAATGTGTTTGTATTTATCCCCGATGAGCAAGTCTGATCCAAACGTATCATCCTAATCTAAATCTTTTGGAGCGTCATTTAATCCACGAAACGTGACTCTACATAGAGGCAGTTGGCCATCTAAAGTCAGTGACTAGAAAAGGAATGACTCCCAAGGTGTCATTTTCGAGGTGACTCTACCACCACCATGCTTCGCTGTGAGGATAGTGTTCTCAGTGTGATGGGAGTAATGTTTAAGAAAAGAATTGTGTCTATTTAAATCAATAGGGTTCATGTAGGTGACGAAGATGCTTCAGAGAGTTTCAATTGCGTTTGTGTGCATTAAAGAAAAAAGCTGAAAGCATTTGTGAAAACTTACAATCTGAAAATCGTAGACCTCAACCGCTTCATTTGTGCTTCCTGTTGTGAACCTCTCCAAGTTGTTCAGTGTGTCAATCTCCATGGAGCCCTTCTCCATTTTTCCATCAATGCTCATGCTATAGTGGACACTGTACACCTAAAAGAGGTAAATAAGAGGTGGAGATAAAAGAGGTCAAGTTTTTTTCCTCCAGAACCTATGTTTACTAATCCATTAGTAAAAACATAAAGAAAACATTTCAACAGAACAGATCTATTATCCTAGTCCACTATAACTACTTTCTCACTCATCTCATCTCTCTCACTCATTTTCTACCGCTTATCCGAACTTCTCGGGTCACGGGGAGCCTGTGCCTATCTCAGGCGTCATTGGGCATCGAGGCAGGATACACCCTGGACGGAGTGCCAACCCATCACAGGGCACACACACACACTCATTCACTCACACACACACTACGGACAATTTTCCAGAGATGCCAATCAACCTACCATGCATGTCTTTGGACCGGGGGAGGAAACCGGAGTACCCGGAGGAAACCCCCGAGGCACGGGGAGAACATGCAAACTCCACACACACAAGGCGGAGGCGTTAATCGAACCCTGACCCTGGAGGTGTGAGGCAAAAGTGCTAACCACTAAGCCACCGTGCCCCCCCCCCCAACTACCTTCTACGAAATATAATTATTAAAAACCTTTTATTCAATAACATTTTTTTGCATTGTTACATGAATCATAAAAACTACATAAAATTCATAAAAACTACACATTTTAGTGTTCCACAGTGTTCTCTCAACACATCTACTCCTGTGAAATTATTTGGAATATTCCCCGAGTCACATCGGAAACGGTAGAGTGAGCTTTCAGTGATATTGAGATATTAATTGGTGATGTCATTGTGATCAAATTTTAAATCAATCCATCAACCCATCCATCCATCTAAGGAGGGCCAGGCTCCAGGCTCATATCCCAGTGGACTCAGGGCACAAGCACACACCCATTCAAACATGACAGACAATTTGGAGATGCCTGTCAAGCTACAACACATGTCTTTGGACTGGGGGAGAACATGCAAACTCTGTGCAAGGGAATCCGACCCCCAACCCCTCAGGTGTTCACCACTACAAGTCACTGTGACACCACCCTAACCAAAATGTTCATTTTTATTAAAAATGTATTAGCAGTATAAACAATTTATTTTAGATAAATGATTAGAATGTCATGCTGTCATAGATTTCATTGCTAGAAATGGCTGAATTTCGCTCTTAAACGAGTAACAGGGTTGAGGTTTTTAGCATGAAATTTTGCAACAATAGCAATTTCAGCATGGAATTAGCAAATGCATAAAATGCTGCTTATCCACGTTTTATGTATTTGCTAACTCCATGCTGAAATTGTTATTGTTGCGTATTAACATAGACATGCTTGATTTCTACACTTCAAAATCAAACAACGCAAGCAGAGGTTAATGAGTAAATAACGGTTATTGGCTTCCGTTAAAAGTTGCAGTATTTCACTCCTCGTTTCATCACATTAATTGAAATGTTGTGTACAATCTGTATTATACAGGTAACGATCTTTAGTTCGAATGCTTTTAACACTGTAAAGCAAAGTCATTAAAAACGGTCTACTTTCCTGACCAAAGTTTGAAAATCAATGCTATAATTTTAGAACTTCACTGAATGAAGTCTATTTCCTTTTTCTTGGCAGGGTGGCATATGTGTTATTTCAACGGATGGCGGTAGTTACATAAAAGGGTCCTTTCACACCAACCATATGATATATAGCAAGAATTGCAGATGGTTGCTTCCTAGATAAAACTTGTTGCCAATAAAATTATCATGCCATTATTTGCTGGCATGGATACAACATGGAAGCCTGCTAAAAGCCATGAAGTAAATCAATATTTTCTTGTTAAAATATTAGCAGAAAGCAAAACATTCTGAAGCTGGATAATGGTCAAGATAATGGTAAAGGTGACTCTCTGCGCTGAGTTAGCACCACGGTGATTAGATGGAAATCCAGAAGGACACAAATGAAGGCTGTAAGGGTGAAGTGAACACTGTGGAGGTTAATCAAATTCAATCGAAGATACTACAGATCAGAAATGGCTATTTTAGCCTTGTCCATTATTTTGTAGATTTTAGGATTAAATACACATATAGCATGTTTATTCTTAAACTGTATTTACTTATATAAAATATCAAAACTGTATAATGTAACTCTAATCTCTCTCTCTCTCTCTCTCTCTCTCTCTCTCTCTCTCTCTCTCTCTCTCTCTCTCTCTCTCTCTCTCTCTCTCTCTCCTAAACTCTCAGCCACTCCATTATTAAAAAATTAGCAAACTGGATGAAGGGTTTAACTCCGCCCACTTAACACAATCATGACATTTGCTTCCTGATATAAACATCAACTTATGTGTCATTATGACGTATTTCATATCGGTTTTATAAACTTAGAAGTTTATTGCAGACTAATTTCTCAAACAAGAAGCTTATTCATAACAGTGCACGACATATTCTTCCTAAAACTACAAATAAATGGCTTTTTTTAAAAATAGCTTGTTTACAGTGAAAGAAACATTTAAAATCTGGCATGGGTAAATTTTTTATTTACTGTGAATACAAAAAAAAATTTAATACAAAAATAAAAAAATAAAAATAATTAGCAGTCTACTATCAAACACTGGTTGTGATATCTGCTTTTTATTGCCCTATTTATCTGTAGAGTTTTTCCTTCAGTCTTAACTTCATAACGAATTCATTCAGTGCTTTAAGAATCGACTCTAAGTTGATTCAGCTCTAAAAGCTTTGACACAGTTGATGCAAAACTGTAAGAGATCAGAACTAAGAACACTAAACGTACCTTTATAGGTATCAGTGTTACTTAGTGACCTTTATCTATTTTGAAAACTCAAACGTAAATATTACAACGTGTAAAATCCTAAATATCCTCCACCTCTCGGTCCTTGGGCATCAAGTAGACCTCCTTCCACTGATACAGTCAATATACAGTCATATATTAGACCCTGGTAGATTAGAAGAAGAAGAAGAAGAAGAAGAAGAAGAAGAAGAAGAAGAAGAAGAAGAAGAAGAAGAAGAAGAAGAAGAAGAAAGCATATGGAGGGATGACTTGAAAGTCTTACCTGCTTGTCGTTGCCGTTCCAAAAGTAAAAGGCACCCACGGCTCCGAGAAGCAGGAGCGCGGCCCCGATGCTTAGCGCACCCACGGCGATCTTGAGAGCGCGCACAGAGCTCGAGGGCTTCACGGCGACAGCAGCATACGCCTGCAATACCATACAACATATATAAAGCTCCACATGCACTATATACTATAAAATGTCTAGTAGACAAATTCAATGTATAAGTAACTGCACATTAATTACGAACAGGAACGCGTTAGTAACGGCGCAAACCAATTGCGCAATTGCGCAAACTTTGCACTTGCCCCTTCCCTGAAACATATTTATTAGGCATAAGGCATGAAGTTATTATTGCATTATGGACTTACAGGTGGCATGAATTGTTGTAAATCCTCAGGTCCAGCCAAAGCAATGGGGATTTTCTCTGAGGTCTCCTCCATGGCTGGTTGTAGACTTCTGTCACAGTGCTCGCTTGTTCGGTTTTAGCAAGAAAAGGGGAAAAGGTTGGTATGAGGCTCGTGACGTGAGGGTGTAAGATTACAGGTGACTGGGAAGGTCCTCTTGCAAGACATAATGACATGTTTGAAGGCAGTGTAAAAAAGAGGGTTTTGTTTATTTATGGCGAAAGTCAGTCGTCTAAGTAAATGATTACACTGTTAATTTGTGTCTATAGTCGAATGTATATTATATTATTATATATTTCCCTGTGATGGAAGTGCTTACACAGTACAGAACTAGATCTCTAAAAAGCTAAAGAAAAAAAAGAAGAAGAAGAAAAGATTTCACTAAGCTGTAAGTGTTACATTAGTGGATGCGCGTTTAATGGTTCCATCTCTGAAACAATATCAAAACCTTTTTAAAAACATGCAGAATGTTAATGCACGTGTACTTTTGTTAGCTAATGGACTACATGAAATATAAAAAAATATCCATGTCCTGTTTGAGTGCATAAGTGGAACAAGATACCCTTTATAATAATAATAAGCTATATTTATAACCTACTCAGAATAAACACTGAATTAACATGAACTCATACAGTGCTGAATTATCTCATAGCATTAACTATGTCTAGTAAGATTTGTAAACACTGTGTAGCCATCTCCAGTGGTTATGATAATGATAATTTGGCCGCTGTCCTTATGTTTAATGGAAATGAAGGTCGAGAGAAATTTGACTGTTATGCCTTTCCAGCATGCACAGATGTCCAAGGTCAAACACATTACCTCTTATCTTACCTTTCCACATATCATACATCAGAGGACATAACAAGAATAATGCTTGTGTGTGCGAATGAAATATTGATTCTTTACAGAGAGAGAGAGAGAGAGAGAGAGAGAGAGAGAGAGAGAGAGAGAGAGAGAGAGAGAGAGAGAGAGAGAGAGAGAAACGGACAGAGAGCAACAGAGAGAGAGAGACAGAGAGACAGAAAGACAGAGAGACGGACAGAGAGCAACAGAGAGAGAGAGAGAGAGAGAGAGAGAGAGAGAGAGAGAGAGAGAGAGAGAAAGACAAGGAGAGAGAGAGCAACAGAGAGAAAAAGACAAGGAGAGAGAGAGAGAAAGAGAGAGAGAGAGAGAGAGAGAGAGAGAGAGAGAGAGAGAGAGCAACAGAGAGAAAAAGACAAGGAGAGAGAGAGAGAGAGAGAAAGAGAGAGAGAGAGAGAGAGAGAGAGAGAGGAGAGACAGAGAGAGAGACAGACAGCTTACCTTAGTTAAACCTTGCTGACCTTACCTTTGTGACATTTACATTACTGAAAATAGAATGGTGTTTGTGCTATAAAGATTATTTCAGCCCCCTGCTTCCAAATCCAGCGTGCTCTTGCCCTCACATCATACAAACAGCGCCATCCTCTGTCCCTAAACATACTTCTGAGATTTATTTCTTTATTTTTTTAAATGGGTTTATTTCAGGGAGCCTGAAAGGGACGCAAGAAATCGATTTTCAATGTTTATTTTTATAACACAGTGAGAGAAATAAATCAAAAAGTTACATCTCACGTTCAGTGTTTGCACATTTATCAACTTGATAGGGCATTTGACCATGAAAAGGGTCTTTTTTTTAAATAAAGGACATGCTTTTAATATAAAGTATATAATCTCCAATAACCTTTTACTTATCAATAATATAAAAATAGACTCTGTATTTACAAACTTGCATTATAATATACAAGAATTCCAACAAGATCAGATGATTGCCTAAAATTGGCATAAAATTGAGATCAACACTGACTGAAAATGTTTTTTAAATAGTCAAATATTTATACATATACATTTTCTAGCCATATAGATTTTTTTTAGACTTCTTAGACTTCATTTGTGGAACAACGTGCTGTAGTGGGAGAATACACAGGGATTGAGACATCACTGATATCTTGCACTCTGCTCGGCTGAGGTGGGGGAACGATGACATACTCTTGGTGTAACACTCTTTCATAAACACTCTGCAAGCCCACTGTTTTGGGAATGTGTGCCTGGTAATAGTTCTCTCTTCTGAGTGTGTCCCTTGGAAGTGAGCCTGTCTTAGCAAATGTAGACAGATGCTGTCTGGAGTTGCTGTTCATCCTGGTGGCGTTTGGACTCCAGCAGCGGTCGGAATGGCCGAGGATCCTACACTCGCTTGTGCATGCCCACAGAGCTGAAATAAACACCACAAAATCTTGGTTAGCAATTATTATTATTATTATTTTTTAAATATAGTCACAATAAAAATCTGTATAGCCAAACAGTTTTCAATCTAATCCATGGGATATCTCATCCATCTATATTTCTATTCCACTCTAGCACAAATCTAAGCCAGGGAATGGTGATTTACCTGGTTCAGGTGTGTCAGGTGGGAAAAAATATAGATATGGATGGATCACCTTGAGGACTTGATTAATTGAATTGAATGAATGTATTAAAGATCATTGGTTTTACCATCTTGGGTGCTGTTTTGGTGTCCATCCTTTTTCAGGCCATCTCCGCTTATGTCTGAATCGCTGTCGTTGAAGTCGCTGTCCCCTTTACCACTGTCTTTCCCACTGAACTGAGGATCTCGTGCTGAAATGGTTGTATAGGAGTTGCCCTTCCATATTGTGATTGGCCTTACAGCTTCTTTGCCATAGCCAGGCAGTGTTAAATATCCCTGTTTAAACAAACAAAAACAAAAAAACCATAAAGTAAGCCATCATGTACAGATCCATATCTCAGGTTCAAGCACAGTTAGGCTGATTTCACAGTTAGGAAAGAAAAAGCAACCAACTGTGCGGGAAAACAAGGTTATAACAGCGTAACCGTGGAAAAAAGACTTACGTCTAATTTTGCTCCGTGGCTTTTGTCCTCTGTCTCATACGCGGCGTCGATTCCGTCTTCGGAGCTGCAGCACTCATCATTAGGCGCTTGAACGGATCCGTTAAAAGCAGGTTTGTTTGAGTAAGGCTGTACGTCAAACACGTTTTCACATTGAACTGGGATCAGTGGGTCACTGTTATTTTTCTCTACATCAAGATTCACGTCGTCCTCCTTGTCATCTCCGAATCCGTCGTGCCGCTTGTCTAGTTTGCGCTTATTGCATGTGGTCGCTATTAAAATGATGGCTAAAAGCAACAGCGTGCAGCTTCCTGCCAGAACGACGATGATCACTACGGACATATCCCACTCGTGAACTTCATCATCATTGCCAGTGTTTCTGAGGAGGTTGCGGTCACCTTTGGGAGCCCCTGCAACTACCGTGAAGCGGATTGTGGCTGTGGACGTGAGAGAAGGTTTACCGTGGTCGCTCACGGTTACCGTGGCTTTAAACGTCTCGCCCAGGTCATAAACACCTTCACGGTTCACGTAGATCTCCCCGCTCACTTTATTGATAGAAAGCATGCTGGCTTCGGACGAGATCATTTGGTAGGACAGCTCAGCGTTAATGCCCTCGTCGGCGTCTCGCGCCTTTATTTGCGTGGTAACGTAACCTGACGGGGCATCTTTAGGCAGAAGAATGTCCGCAGAGCCGTTAGTGAGCACTGGATGTACGATAACGGGCGCGTTGTCGTTCTGATCGACTAGTCTGAGGTTGATGGTGGCGGTACCGTGCAACGGTGGCGCGCCAGAGTCACTCGCGTGGACGCGCAGCTCGAGCTGCTTGAGAACTTCGTAGTTAAAACTTCTCAGCGCGTAAAGAGAGCCAGTGGCGGGGTCTAGAGAGACAAATGTTGACACGGGCGAGCCCATCACGTAGGTTTCCGCGAGCTTATAGCCCACTTTACTGTTTTGTCCCATATCCGAGTCGCGCGCCACTACCGTGGTGATGTACGCGCCCGGTGCGTTGTTTTCTATAAGTGACACTTCATAGGTGGCTTTGCTGAATATGGGCGCGTTGTCATTTTCATCAGTCAGTCTAACGGTGTATTGTGTGATGGTGCGGAACGGTGGTGAGCCGAGGTCTTCGGCCACGACTGTCAGGTTATACTCGGCTATTTTTTCCCTATCCAGCGGCGATGTGGTGACAATCATATAGCTGTCTTCGTACGCCTGCTGGAGACGGAAGTGATCATGCCCATAGAGGGTGCAGTGTACCTGGCCGTTGACTCCTGAGTCCCGGTCTGAAGTACTGATAAGAGCCACGAAAGTGTCCTTGGCGGCTGCCTCGGTCACATGCGCAACTCCCGCCGCCATGGACGTCATCGGCGTGATGGTGATCTCAGGCGCGTTGTCGTTCACGTCTTTCACCTGTATGACCACTTTACAGATGGCCGGCGGACTCGGACTCTGACCCAGGTCAGACGCCTGAACATCGAACTCGTACGTCGTCTTGCTCTCGTAATCCATCGGGCTCTCGAGCGTGACGCGCCCGCTTTTCCGGTCTACGCGGAAAAGTTGCTTGATCTCTGAGGGCACTTGGTTACCGAGCCCGTACACAACTTCACCGTTCAAACCTTCATCAGGATCTTCTGCGTTGAGATCCAAAAGCAAAAATCCCACTGGAGCGTCCTCTGGTATTTCTAATGAAAAGTGGTTGCGCTCGAAAATAGGACTGTTGTCATTGTAGTCCTTCACCTTGACATTGATCTTGGTTATACCGGACCTGGGCGGACTTCCACCGTCCGTCGCCACGAGCTCCAGCGCGTATAAAGCCTGTGTCTCCCTGTCCAGCTCTTTCATTAGCACCAGCTCCGCATATTTAACCCCATCCGCTCTGCTCAACACGTCAATACTAAAGTGACTATTCACTGAGATCTGGTAGCTTTGTATGTAGTTCGTGCCCACGTCTTCATCCACAGCCACATCTAGGGGTATTCTGGTACCGGCTGCTGTGTTTTCAGAAATCTCCAGTGTAGACTCCTTCCTGGGGAACTCGGGCGCATTGTCATTAATGTCCTTCACCTCCACCTCGACATGTATCAGTTTGAATTGGTCTTTAGTAAAACTCACCACATCGAAGGCAATAACACACTGATGAGAGTGCTTGCAAATTCTCTCTCTGTCAATCTTCTCTCCTACAGTGAGCTGCCCGTCGCTTTCTCTAAGCCGAACAAAAGAAGCGTTGACCTGCTTCATCATCCTGAAATTAGTCTTGGAGCCGACGGACGGACTTAAAGACATGTCCTTGGCCAGGTTTCCGATAATAGTGCCCGGTGCGTCCTCTTCGTACGTTTCATATTTCATGGTTCTTCCCGCTGCTCGCGCTGGCAGCAGAGGCAATGACAACAAGGTGAAAAAGAACATCCACCGGTGACAGCCTGCATTCCCACCCATAGTGTCTGATCTGTCACTTCACTTTATCAAAATGTGTGAAAAGCACAAAAAAACACGAATTAAGTCTTATTTTCTATCCTATTGTCTTAACATTAGGCTCTTGAACCCAGAGAGGACAAAGTGTCTCTCCTCTGCGCGCTCCACAACGGCGCCCGCTTTTAAAAAAGCAACTCGAGAAAACTGCAGTGGCGGCCACGTTTATAGACGCGCGCATGCAAATGAGCTCTAGTGTGACCAATCCCAGCCTTGAATAGAGAAAAGGGGACTTTTAAAAGACACCTAAGCCTATTTAGAAATTGCTTTATGCAAAGGAGATGGCAAAACAGCATGAATTAGTTAATTTAGCATACTGTACTTTTTCTCCAGCTTTCTTTAAAATACACCGTATCACTTTTGGTCAAGTTCTTGTGTGGGTTTAAATAACAGGGAAATACGGACTCAGTCCTGGTTTAGCTGAAGAAATGCTGTTTTTTGTTTGTTTGTTTGTTTGTTTGTTTTTGGAGAACGAGTTTCCCAATATGTTTCAGGGATGAAGTAATAAATACGTTCGCTTCTTTAAGTGTACGAATGCGCGGCGGTTTAAAGTTGTGCTGTTTATCGTTGATCAAACACAGATAAGCCACGAGATTTCCTATAAAATGATTTTTTCCTATAAACCCTTAGCTCACGAGATGTCGTGTGAGCTGAATCGTAATTCCACTGAAATCTCTGTACTCGTGTTCGTTTAGCATGCATGATGCATGTCACTGGCTGCGCGCCTCCTCCTTCCCTTACCCATTCGCCTGCTATGCCAGGTGAACAAAAACCCCGTTACCAATAGGATTTAGGCCAAGCGCCCAAAAGATTTAGAAAAGATCTCTATAGTCAGATTATATCAAAGGCATATGAAGGCCTCGTTAACGCCGTGGATATAATGGCATGGCAGGGTTTCCCATTGGAGGCATTAGACACCCAGCAGCGCTTTCACACACACACACACACACACACACACACACACACACACACACACACACACACACACACACACACACACACACACACACACACACACACACACACACACACACACACACACACAACCGCGCCTAAGTGGACCATAATGAAGCAGCTCCACATGCGCTCCTTTGTGTCTGCCACGATCACCGATATAACTCTTTTCACTAAAACCAAGATGGTCGATGAATCGGCCAGGGCTTTTTGAAGGGGGTTGGTGTGCTTCATATTAAAATGCGTTTAGGGAGCGATCAGGTTCGTCATGGGTATTTAAGAGATTTTGTTGCTCTCAACTCCTTTTCTGCACTTTGCCATCCGCAGGACAAACACTTGCAGTTGAACAGAAGGACAAAAGGAGTTGAATCCATCTGCCACCATAACGTTATAGACAAGAACGTTTTACATTCCTCTGTGTGTATATAGTCTCACCACTCTAGTCCCAAACATCTAATAGCAACTTTATAAAAGTTATTTCGGTTATGGCGAGTGGTTGTAACCCAGCTATTAGGTTATTTGCTGCACTGTCAGATTAAAAGCTATTCAACTTTTACCTTGTCGCTCCAGTAGACACTTTTTCTTGGAAAGATGCAGGTTACCTTTTAAGCTGTAGGCTACTAGAAAAACTAATCACAATCCATTTATCTTAACTCCATAGATGAACGTTTCATATTAAAAGGCAGGACATACTGCACCCTGAAGAGAACCACCATTGCCCAAGTTTCTAGGGTGGCACCCTCGAGGGTACATCTGTACATTTAATATGCCTAGTTCATCTATGTGTGTCTTTACAATGATTTAACGTATGTAAACAAACACTCATTAGTTTAGTATTAGTGTAGACACTAAAAAATGTAGCTTAAAGAGATATTTCACTTCACTCCATGCGATCATCTGGCATATTTTTTTTAACTTTACGCTTCACTATACGCCGTCCATCTGACTTACATTCACGAGGCTTAGATGACGTCAAAAAGATCCTTGAATGAGATGCTCAGCACTGCACCTAACAGACTGTGGTGTTTTTAGAGGTTCTCCAGGCTGTCATACCCTTTTGACAATTGCAAATCTATTCTAAACCCCTTTTATCGAAATATAAGAAGAATTAACCGTGGACCCTCACGTGACCTGCGTGTCAATCTCGCCGCCTGCACGCGAGCTGAACAATGGTGGAATTAGTGAGAGCTGCAAAAATCCCATCTCGGTGAGCTGTTATTTGCATTTGCTAAAAGGCGCGGGAGGAAAGCAGAGTGGCCGTGCCATTGTGATTGCATTTGTTCTCATGAACGCCTGGTCGTTGTTGTGTGAAGTTGGTCGTATGAGTCGTTTTTTTTGAGCAAGGGCTTAACTCTTTTGGTATGATAACGAGGAGATTTGGCCTCTGTCACCAACGTTTTGGAACTGGGAATGGGGGAGCGAGACACCCTATATCAGGAGTGTGTGCGTGTGCATGCGTGCGTGCGTGCGTGCGTGCGTGTGTGTGTGAGGAGGCGGGTGTCCGCGCGCCCACGAGGTTTCTCGTCCTTACTCTGACTTACGCGCGCACGCACCTATCCGTAACCTCCTTTTAACTCGCGTGCCATCACTCCATCCACTAATTGCTCCTTAACACAATTCACAAGTCATCAGTCCGACATTCACTGTTTCAGAGCCTTCGTAACGCTCCCCTCCACCATTACAGTAAAGAAATCTGTTGGATTGAAGACATTTGGCACAGTTTGGAGATAAATGAAAAGCCTGGGGAGCTTATGCTTCCCCTCCTCTCAAGCATTCTCAGTAGTTTAGCTCTGCTTAATCAACAGCTCCTGACATGTGACCTATGTTCAAAAGCTTCTCCAAATAATTAAATAATAGGGTGTACTCTTTAGTCACCCACAATACAATTAACCTCAATTATACCTTGGTACTAATTAAAGAATAGGCTTAGAATTCATCTTGAGTGACCTGTTAATGTTTCTGAAATTCTTATTATTTCAGAACCATTAGAGGTCATATCAAATTTTAAGCTATCCCCTACTGAACATATTTTAATGTTGACACTATTGCTCAGTGGGACTATTACAACGCTGTGATTCTTCTTATTGGATAAAACCCCAGCAAACTTTAGGTTTAGACATAAAATGTTTCGCAGCCATCTGGGCATTCCAGCAGACCAAAGAACACTTTGAATAAATTCCCCATTAAGGGACAAAACAGTTAACAACTCATGAATATAACTTTACACATGCGAATGCGCAGGAAACTTTATGTGCTTGCTGTGCCCCAAGGAAGCTGTCCCACAACCACTCCCTCCTCTTTTTCGCTTCATTTGCGGCTTTATGCGTAAAGAGCGACGCGTATTGTGTGATGCACCGCAAGCTGTGCGGTCCTCCCCGCCAGATCACTAATGACTTTCCAATGATGATTTAAGGGAGGTCTCGTTGCCTTCTCATATCTTTTCACTCTTTGACAAGGCCTTTGAATCCATGTTTTTTGTCTACTACTGCCCCGTCGCCTATAGTCTCTCGCACTTTAGAGGCGCGATGGTAGCATACAAGACAAAATCCAAAACTCTGTCATGAATAGACGACTCCTTCTCAATAGATGAGTCCTTCTTAATAACTCTTGGCCTAATTTAGGCTTAAGTATCAAAACTAACGCAGTGAATCAGAATTTACAATAATAAGCATATGTCATTTTTGCATGTATGGACATATTGCATTAGTCCTTCATTGTATAGGCAATAATCATGCTACTGTGGCATATTTGTTTTTGCACATAGACAATCCTGCTGCACATTCTATATTTTGCACATTTTCTTATTTAGCTTGCCTTTTTTTTTTTACTGCCCTACATACCATGCTGCTACTATTCATTTTGTATTCTTGACACTACTGCTGTAATATGTAAATTTATATTCCTGCCCTGCAACACTTGCTGCTGTAACACTTTTCTTTCCACACAAAGGATTAATAAAAATTTATCCAGGTTAAAGCATGACTTTGATTTGTTCCCTTACACGTTTCTCTCTCTTTCAGATCAGTAGTAGATCATGAACATGTAGCTCTCCATCCCTGATGAATGTCCTCACTTCATACCGTCTAGCGACTATACCTGACGTAATGTTGCACAAAACTGCATCGGTTATTTGCTAATGCTGTGAATTTCATTTGGTCTAATTTTTATGTCCTCACAAAATTGCTGAATTCTGTGAATTTAAGACGCATATGTAGGCCAGAGTAGTATTTATTAAAGCCGCCCTGCTGTAAAGTTCATCCACAATCCCAGACCAAGGCTTATAAATTGAACAAGACACATTTTCAGGATGGCAGACTGGACTATGGACTCTCTCTCTCTCTCTCTCTCTCTCTCTCTCTCTCTCTCTCTCTCTCTCTCTCTCTCTCTCTCTCTCTCTCTCTCTCTCTCTCTGTGTGTGTGTGTGTGTGTGTGTGTGTGTGTGTGTGTGTGTGTGTGTGTGTGTGTGTGTGTGTGTGCGTGTGCGTATGCGCGTGCGTGTGTATGCTTAAAGCCAGGTAGAAAGAAGTCATAATAAATCTTATAAACTTGCTGCTGTTCAGATGATGAGGGATTAACTTCGATTTGCTTCGTTTGCGTTTCCTCTGTGACCTAAATAGCTTCGTGAAAACTGCACGACTGAATGGACTTATGCAAATCGCGCTCCATGCGATGGGAACCATTTTTTCGGCAGATGGACTGAGATCTTGGGGCAACTCTCCCTCTTGCACACACACACTCTCCCTCTGTCCACATGTTCCAATAGGGAACCCTGGTCAAGATGGAGCGTAAAATCAGTAATGCACCGTGTCAACAACAGGAACAATAACGCGCGTTTTATTGCCACGGCTCTCTGAGGCCAGTGGGTCATTACTGCATGAATAACCCCTTCGCTTTTTATACATGAAAGGCCTCACGCGGACATATTCATGACGTCTTTATAGAATAGCTAGAAAAAGGGGCACTTTTCTTTCCGCCCGACAAAAGCAAAGATTAGGTCCAAATCCGTATGCTATTCTGAAATCGCCTATTAGTTAGTATTAATATTTTTGTAAATGCGCGTAAGTGGATCTAATAATGACAACACACCGAGTCACACCTTCAAGATGACTTTAAATGCCCCGGAAGGCAAAGGAAATGTGTGGTTTTTATTTGATTGAAGTAAACATTGGTGAAAAGTCAGGGTGTATGCTGAGCAGTATAACTTTCCTACTGAAAATGAATGAATGGATGAATTGATGAATGAATGAATGAATGAATGAATGAAGACCTTTTTTGTTGTTTATTTTATGAAACCTTGTATATTATTATGCAAAGTATTAAGTGCCGGCAAATGGGGCGGGTTTTTGCTCCAACTTCTGTCACATGTCATAAAACACTGCTGTACAATCCTTACTGTTACAAGGTTTTGTTATTATTGTTCCTTGTAATACAGACATAGTATATGGATATATATTATGTATACTGGGCTTTACACCCCTCCTTGTCGCCAGCCGTCATATTTATGAGACCATTTATCCACCCCGTGTCGGCTTGCCCTTAGAGTAGTGCACACCACAGGGGGCAAAGATGACATACACTTACTAACAATCCAGTGGATGAGCAGGTGAACTTTGGTGTCGGTTAATGAGCTCTGCCTTGAGGCGTTTAGTCGCCATGTTTATTATTCGTTCACATTTACGCGCACAAAGTGCATTGCGGGACGGCGCGGGTGTTTCCCGTCCAATGCGTGTGCGCAGCGTGGGTTCCATTCTCCCCACTCAAGACACAAGGACCACGCTTTCAGACGTTTAACTATACATCCGCGGGGTATCGCCTTTCTTTAAACAATACCGACCCACTTAACGTCTGAATTAAAGCCATCAAAGACCTTTTAGGAACTAATTGTGTGTTTTAAGGCACCCCACTAACAAGGCCTCCAGCAAAAAAAAGAAAGAAATTTAAAGCCAGTTTGAAGTCAGTTCCTTGATTTAATCTTCTTCTTTTGGAATGTTACTATAATAGGATGGCTGTTTGAATATGGGCATCACTAGGGTCAGAAAGCTCTTAAAAATGTGGTTAAATATATCTTTAGATAAAGCTTTACCACTGAGAATATAGTCACATCATCCATATTAAGATATAATCTCATCACAAAAGATTAGTGAGAGAGACAAGCATGTAATCAGCCGTGAGTTTCCCCAGTTACTAAGACAGAATACTGAGATATTGGTATTAAAAAAATTAATAGGCTATGGTGTAGTACTGGGCAAACTGCAGATAGAGATGATCACTCTAGACCTCTCTCACTCTTCTGAATTAAAATAATTCCCAAATGTGTCAAACCTGTAGAAGTTATGTATAAATGCTTTTCCAACTTTCTGATGTCTTTATCAAAACTAACCATTTTCATTAATGTAATTATGAAAAATTGGCTTCTATTTTTTTTTGGATCATTGTTATTATGCTTATTATGTCTTAGAGACTCATTTCACTTATAATGACCACACTAAGACATTTAACAATGGCTAATCTTGGCTAAATAAAGCTTCTTGGTTCAATAAGTTTAAATTAAAATTCACCCGCTGGCTTTAAAATGTGAGTAAACTGAAAATGTTGTTTTATCGATGGATTTAAGTTTATTTTTTAAAACCTTTATAAGTAGTATTTAGCTGACTTGAGTTAAATATCCAAATCTTGTCTTGACAGTTAAAACTTAAAATAGCTATTACGTTTTACTGTAAAAGGTTAATTAAAAGGTTGACTTCAATAAAGCCAGTGATTGAAATGAACTAGAATATGCTCTTGTTCATACATATAATTTACTTTTTGCTATGTAACTTATGTCACTTTGGTTTGTTAACTTATCTGTGATCACCACTTGATCGAAATGTTCTATCTGCTATCTATGAGTGTTTTAGACATGCTTTGCTTTGTTTTTTCTTCATTTTCTCTCTTAGACTGGATTTTTATGAAAAAAAAGTCAATGAATATTGTCTAATTGTTCATACATGCTGACATGTGTGTAAGTGCAACAAATGACACAAGTAGCCTAAACACCCATCCACCATTTTACTCCCTGTAGGGGTTAAATATTCACTAATGTGTTTCATTCTTCCAGGAGTACAATTGTCTCCCAATTGCTTTGTCCCCCACAGAGACATCTGCGTTTTTTGAGCGGGCAATGAAATACATAGCAAACAGTAGCTTTTACACAAGACTTAAAAATTCAGCCAGCTAACATGTTCACACTGTGCAAGGATGAAGTAAATTAAATCGTGTGGCGCTGAATCTACCATTACTGTTGCAAAAGGATAATAGTGGTGCATTTGGCAGACTTGCACATACATCAGATCACCCCATGTCTATTGTTTTTTCTGGGTTCTCTGGCTTCCTTCAGCTTCACAACACATGCCATTAGATTGGCTCCACTGAAGTGCCCCAGGCTGTGAATGCTTGTGAATGGACTAGTATCCCATCCTCACAAATCATTCATTCATCTTAAGTAAGCACTGTATCAACTTAAGCCCAGCAGTGTCTCTAATGTTTACGTAGGCTGAGGAAAGCCCACCTCTCACCACCCATTCTGACCACGTTTTACAGAGGAAACATCGAGAGCATCCTGAGCAGCTGCATCACTGCCTGGTTTGGGAATTGCAACGTCTCAGATTGCAAGATCCTGCAGTAGATAGTAAGGACAGATGAGAAGATCATCGGAGTCTGTCTTCCCTCTATCACAGACATGCACCAAATGTAGCATGCGCAAAGCCAAAAACATTGGATGACCCCACACACCTCTCACACACACTCTTTACCCTTCTGCCATCTGGGAAAAGGTACCGAAGCACCCCGGGCCTTCACAACCAGACTGTGTCAGTTTCTTTCCCCAAGCCATCAGACTCCTCGACACTCAGCACTGAACACACACACACACACACACACACACACACACACACACACACACACACACACACACACACACGCACACACGCACACACATATTCAGTATACATCTGTGTTTACAGCACCACCATCTGTGTTGTTCATATATAGCACCAGGGTTCTAGAGGAACATTGTTTCAGTTAACTACGTACTGCATAAGCTACAGTATATGCATATACAGTATACAGCATCTGACTCATCCAAGATGGCAACGAGTCTGCATATCAGCAGGAGGTGAAGCGGCTGGTGCTATAGTGCAGCCAGAACAGCCTAGAGCTAAACACCCATAAAACTGTGGAGATGATAGTGGACTTTAGGAAATACCCCTTAACACTACGCCCTTTTACTACCTCAAACAGCCCTGTGTCATCTGTGCAGTCCTTCAAGTGACTGAAATGGGACCTGAAATGGGAGTCCAACATAAACTCCACACTCAAAAAGGCCCAGCAGAGGATGTGCTTAATATACATCAATTAAGGAAGTACGGTCTGCCACAGAAGCTGTTTATGCAGTTCTACTGAACACTGCAGTCATTGAATGTGTCCTGTGCACATCCATCACCATCTGATTGGAGCAACAACAAAACAGGACCGGAACAGACTGCAACACACAGTTAAAACAGGAGAAAAATATTTGGCGCTCAGTGATCACTACTGACCCTTCACACCCTGGACACAACCTCTTTCAGCTCCTCTCTTCTGGCAGGCATTACAGAACTATGTTTACCAAAACTGCCAGACACAGGAACGGTTTAAATATATTCCCTGCTTCATATCTATAAGTACTGCATTATCAGAACTGTCAGTCATCACATCATCTGTGCAATATTGTTATGTACACTACTTTATGTACATAACTGATCAGTCATATATTCTCTATTCATATTTAATACTCATACCGTCTATATTGTATCTCATCGTCTGTATCGTCTTTTTTGTCTTGTCTTGTATAGTCCAAGCTAAATGTATAGTATAGTGTTATTTATGTCTGTACTAACAGTCCCAAACAGCTGGAACCAAATTCCTTGAAAAGGAAAAGTTTCTATACTTCTTCTTTACTTGACATCGTGTATATAGTAATCAATGTATATACATATATACATCGACAGCAATATGCCGTGACCCTTGGCAGAGGTGCTTCTTGCCCACTACTGGGGTACAGGCCATACAAGAACACTTCAAAATGTCTATGAAGTCTGGGGAACCCGGCATAGGGAAGAATTTTTATTGCATTCAATCCTGGAGACTTAGTATTGTGTAGTATATATGTTTGTATATACGTATGTATGTATGTATGTTTGAATGTATGTATGTATTTATTTATTTATTTTCTAAAATCAACAACTAGCATTTTCATAAGCAAACTAACAAACTAGCTACTTAAATGACTAAAACACCTTGTGGCAGAATGCCAACTTAGAAGAGATCAAATCTGTAGCAATTAACTAAGATCTGGAAAACAAGATGTTCTCATTAAAATAAATACAAAT